>NC_031769.1:92902946-93000446 GCF_001522545.3 Parus major
AAAAAAAAAAGAAAAAAAAAAAAAAAGAAAATAAAGGCAAATGGAGCTTTAATGTTAAACCTTAGGAAAAACAAACTTTTCATGTAAGCACAATTCTTCTGGTCCCAGCAAGATGTCCATGTAAATAAACCTGTGTGTTATTAGCTTTTAGTACTATAGCTCTCCCTGTGGTGAAAGTGAAATGGCTGACAACTAAACAGAGTTGAGCTGGTTGGTTCTATGGCCCTATATATATATATTCTGAGTTATTTTTAAGGCTTGGAATGTGTGGATGAGAAACTACAATCTATATGGAGGAGAGACTGAAAGAACTTTGAGGCAAGCTCTTCAAACAACTCCATAATTTCAAAACTGAGCATGGTGAATTTTTTAAACTCAAAGAAAACATTACCAAATTGTTATTGCTAAAATTATAGTCTATGAGTCTTAGAATTATCACGTAAAATGTTAGGGTAGAAGCACACATTTCCTGGTGGCAAATCATTAGACCACATGAATTCAAATTCCATAAAATCAAAACTTTTCTTTCCTTCCAAGAAGAGTAAATTTTGTAGAAAAACAGACAGATAGGCATAATGTGTCTCATTAGTGATTCTTTCTAGCTCCTCAGCTTGAAATATCTTCAGTTCAGGAATGGTCCTGTGCAGGTCCACGAGCTGGACTCAATGGTCCTTGTGGGTCTCCTCCAACTCAGCATTTTCTGTGATTTTTTCCACTGTCTCACCCCTTTTCTAGAGGTACTTTCCAGATAGTAAAGATTCCTTAGGTCTTAAACATTTACTCTGAGAGTATAATGAAAGTATGGTAACTTAATACAGATTTCTCTAATGATTCTCTGACATAAAGCACTTAATAAATAAGAAAATGAGTAAGATCAGTAACTCATTTCATATAGTGTTTTTCAGCTCATCATTGTCCTCATGATTTGAACTGGTGGCTTGAAGATTAATTTCTTGGGGTTCCCAAATTATCCACCTTGGACGTGATTTCAATATCAAGGTTGTGGAAGCCAAAGAAGACTGGTGGACGCTGCAGAATTTTTCAAGACAGGGTAAGTTTCACCATTTAGGAAAACAGTTAACTCTTCATGTATTTCAGGCCATCTCTGAGTTTGCATCCTGGGATTCCAGAGACATGGCTTAATGCTTTTCTGGAACTAAGCAAAACTCAGATGTTCAAGTTTTAGTACTTCTTCAACTCAGAAGACTGGTGGACACTGCAGAATTTTTCAAGACAGGCTAAGTTTCACCATTTAGGAAACCAGTTATCTATGTGGTCACTGAAACACAGAATCACAGAATAAGGTACGTTGGAAGGCACCAACAAGGATCATCAAGCCCAGCTCCAGGCTCTGCACAGGACAGCCCCAAGAGTCACACCATGTGCCTGAGATCAATGTCCAAATGATCCTTGAACTCTGGCAGGCTTGTGCTGTGACCTGGGAAGCCTGTTCCAGTGCCCAAACACCCTCTGGATGAAAAATCTTTTTCTAATATCAAACCTAAACCTCCCGTAACACAACTTCAGGCCATTCCCTCGGGTCCTGTCGCTGTCACAGGGAAGAGATCAGTGCCTGCCCCTCCTCTTCCCCTCATGAGGAAGCTGTAACTGCAGTGAGGTCTCCCTTCAGTCTGCTCTTCTCCAGGCTGAACACACCAATTGACCTCAGCTCCTCCTCATATGGCTTCCCCTTGTGATCCTTCACCATATTCACTGTCGTCCTTTGGATACTCCCTAGTAATTTTATATTTTTTTATCTTGTGGCACTCAGAACTTCCCCCAGGTACTTGAGGTGAGGCTGCCCCAGTTCAGAGCAGAGCAGGACAATCCCCTCCCTTGCCTGGCTGGCCATGCTGTGCCTGATACCCCCCAGGAGAGGTTTGGACCTCTTGGCTGCCAGGGCACTGCTGACTCAGATTCAACTTGCCATCAACCAGGTCCGTTTCCACAGCACTGCTTTCCAGCATCTC
The DNA here is from genome assembly GCF_001522545.3 of Parus major. NCBI lineage: Eukaryota > Metazoa > Chordata > Aves > Passeriformes > Paridae > Parus > Parus major. Next base: position 92,904,917 of record NC_031769.1, read on the forward strand.
ATTCCACAGTCTGTGCATACATCCAGGGTTGCTGTATCCCAGGTGCAGAATTCTTCAGTTGCTCTTTTTGAAATTCATATTGTTGGTGATTGCCCAGGCCTCTAATTTATTGAGGAGTCTTGCAGGATCTCCCTGCCTTCTAGGGAGTCAACAGCTCCTCACAGTTACGTATTGTCTGTAAACTTTCTTAGTATTCCTTTTAGTCCTGAAACTGTATTGTAGTGCAGAAGCAGATGGACTCAGAACCCTGCAGGTTTATAGTATTTAGTCAAAGCACTATTAGTCAAGGATCTGTTACAGATGAGGGCTGGAAGCAGCACATAGCAGAAGGAAGGTTCCTCCTCCTTCTCAGAATTTGGTAAGTGGGACTGGTACCTTCTACAACAGGTCTGAGGCTCCAGAACTAGAAGACGAGACAACAGACAATGTAGGAGAAGGTCCTTCTGGGACAGTGGGGCCTCCTAAAACAATACCACCTGTACCCTGTATCAAGACCTCCTCTGTTAACAGGAAAAGAAGGATAGTTGTAATAGGAGACTCCCTTCTAAGGGGAGCAGAGGTCCTGATATGCAGACTGGACCCAACTCTCAGGGAAGTCTGCTGTCTCAGATGGGCTCAGAGAAGGGACATTATTGGAAAACTTTCCAGTCTAGTAAGGCCCTTTGATTACTATCCACTATTGGTTGTTTAAACTGGCAGGGAAGAGAAGACAAAGGGCTATCAAAAGAGGCTTTGGGGCCTTGGGAAATTGGGAGAGGCATCAGGAGCCCAAGTAGTGATTTTCTTGATTCTTCCAGTAACGAGGAATAATATTGATGATAATAGGCAGATCCATCAGGTCAGTGTATGGCTCCAGAGTTGATCTCAGCGGAAACATTGGTTTCCTGACGATTTCTGGTCTCATTTATAGCAAGAATGAAAACCAGTGATGTTAAAGGCTTTCATTTTATGGCAACGACGTTCTCTTGTCCTTTCAAATGTGTTGTCTTTAGCAGCTGCAGCTTGAAGAGTTGTGCAAGCTGAAAGTGGTGAGATGCAATACACAAACAAGTAGCTCCAGTCCCCGTCTTTGAAAACCAACATTTTTAGTGATTTCCATTGTAAGACATTCTTGTCTGAATGACAATACATTCAATGCAGGACCAGAGTCCTGGTATCAGGTATGCAGTTTCCAGGTTCTTTTGGAAATAAACACAGGTGCATGAGCATGGTAAGAGCTGGGATGCTGTGTAACCTCTAGGCACCAAGGGGGCTTGGACTCCGAAATACTCCTGATCTTCAGTGAGCATCCAATCCTTGTGCTTCGTGGAAATTTAGATATCTTTTGAGATGTGTAGTTCATAATCATAAGGCCAGATGTATTTATAACTTCCTTTCAGAGATCAATAAGGGGAGATTATTACTTTATTTGGAAATGCACATTTTTCGTTGAGTGATTTTTTTTTTTCCTATGAGGCATTAAAAGTGCATTTTTATTTTCTAGGTATATATAAAGAATACTAGGATAAGATATGGCAATTCTTCCACAATTAAAGAAAGGTATTCTCAATTTTAGTGTGACTTTTGTGGCTTTTTTTGAGTCTATCTTTGCAATATAATCCCAGTATTTTTCTGTCTTTCATTTCTTTCCTTTCCATGAGCTCAAGATGTATGATCAGGTTTTAAAACAACAGTCCATCTGCAGAAAGACAATATAGAAAGGAAAATTTTGTGCTATTATAGGGGTCCATCATAATGGTAACATTTCCATGGAAATGTATAGCAGTAACTTCTGGCCTTCTTCAGATGTTTTATAAGACATTAGGATATGCACTGTATAGAGACAGTAGGATATTATTGTGACCCCTCTGGACTACACATGTACTGGGTGATTGTGACTGCGGGGAGCTAATTTAAAATATTAATACAATTTTCCCTAAATCTAAGTCCCAAACCTACTTTTCAGTATTTTTATGAGTCAAAACACTCCATATTCTGTGTACAGTTTCACTGCCCTTCACATTGAATTTTGTTTAATAATAGTGAGCTCCAGCCTGGTGGCGACAGATAAATTCCAAATAACCTTTGACTATACAATAAGAGACTTTGGTGAGTAAAGCAGTACATCAAATATTTCTGTGTGAATGTACAGTTTATTAATCACGAGGATAGTGTTTGGAGATTGTCTTAGACAGTTCAGTTGTAGATTTGAATGTCAGCATTATCATATGTGAATCCTTATCCTGTGTAATGATGGCTTCAAGGAAAGCAATAGGACTAATGTAAAATCAGTTTTGTATCTTTTATTTGCAAAACAGGTGTTTTCATACAGAGCCCAATGAAAGATTCTCAAGGAAATAAAAATTTTGGTGCTCCACAGATGATGAACTATGGTATGGAGAGGAGGAAAATTGGAGCAAAATCAGGATTCCAGGAAGAGAATGTGTGGGCATGTGTGCAGGGAGCTATGAACTCAGACAAGATATGATTTGAAAAAGGTTACTGAATCTCTGAATACATCTTTCTGCCAGGAGAGTATATTCCCTAGTAGAATTTCATGTGAGGGAGAGACAGAGGAGAGAATAGAAGGACAAGAACAATTATGCCATTCCTAGCTACCATTCATAAAAATTGACTAACTTAACATTAAAATTTAAAAAATAAGACTTTAGGTAATACTTGAAGTTTTAAAGAGCTGAGTTCCCTTTCCTATGTCCTGCCTAACTGGCTGTTGAATGGTAAGGATGTATTTGGACATGAGAGGACCAACGATGAGACAATTCTGACTGTTACAAACATCAAGGATCCTCGAGGTTGTGAATACAGACCTGAACCACCTCATGCTTCCTTGTCTTAGAATCATAGGATCACACAATGGTTTGGGTTGGAAGGGACATTAAAGTTCCTCTAGTTCCAAATCCCTGCAGTGGGCAGGGACACCTGCAGTAGGCCAGGCTGTTCAAAGCCCAATCCAGCCTAGCCTTGAACACTTTCAGGGATGGAGAAACTACAGCCTGGGCAACATGTGCAGTGCCTTACCACCCTTATAGTAAAGAATTTCTTCCCAATATCTAATCTGAACTTACTCTCTTTTGGTTTAAAGCCACTACCTCTTTTTTCATCACTACATGCCCTTGTGAAATCTTCCTCTCCAGCTTGTCCTACGGGTATGAGAGAAGATTACTTTAATGGGAAATATGATTATCAACTGCAAAGAGGATTAGGCACAGCTCCCGTTACAACAGAGAGAAATTTTCACAAAGTAATTTGCTAATTGTAAAAAAAGTATTTGGATCAATTCTTTGGTTGGAAGACTATCTGTTATGAGAATATGACGTGTAAAATGGTATTGTCCAGAAAACTGCTCAGCAATAGACAATATCATCTTTTCAGTTCATAAGCTCTTATCTTTTGTAAAAGGCTATTTATAGAAGTTACAGGAGTTTCTTTGGGTTCTGTCTTTCTCTGTTTCTTAACTCATACTACTAAATTTGAGAAAGGATATTTTGTAATCTTTGGGAATGATAAGGGCAATCAAGTGATGCATGAGCAAATATGGAAAACAGTGGATGCAGGGAAAGGAGGATGGAGTTCAGTCTCTTTTTGAAACATCTCTGCATTCTACCTGGAATAATTTAATATCTGTAAAATAATTTAAGTTGTTTCTTACATTTTTAGTCTTTTTAGGCTATGAATACATCTGAAATTATGAAGAAAAATTTGAAAATTTGAAAATTTTACTTCTATAATCATATTCAGTTTTTCTGAATTTTCAAAGGTATAATATAGGATTATTTCTTTTGTATGTGCAGGTGAACTATCAATAACAAGCTGCAAGGTTTTGTCTTGTTGCTGAACCTCTGGCAACTTACTGTACACCTTGGAAAGCTCCCTATTCAGTTTTCAGGAGCACTGAAAGGTACTACAATGTTTGGTTTCCAAATTTTCCCAGACTAGCACAGGAGAAATAAAAGGCCCGTTTGTCCACATCATTAAACCACCTTGCAGTCTGGTACAATTGGCAGACTCTTCTCCACAGAATTTCAGAACAGAAACTGCATGGGTTTTTCTAGGTCAGGTTGGAAATAGGCTGGCAGAACTGTGTCAGGCAACTTCTTCTATGTCTTCCTGAACTCGAGGGTCCAATCCTGAGATGTTCTCAGCAGTCCGAGTCCCAAAAAAACCAAATCTATGATTATCCTCTTTTCAGGAATATTATATTTCCTCTCAAATCTGTATGTTTAAAAGCTGTGAAATGTGCACTATGAGTTTTGCACTTTTATTACTTTCTTTATATCTTGTATTCTTATTGACATTGTATGACTTTGTTAGTAACATTGTCTTGGTCTTGCCTCTTTTTCTGACAGTGAGGGAAAGATTTTATATTGCCAGAGCACTAGAACTCAGCAGAATTTTGTGAAGTTTTTTTTCTAATGGAAAGCATATAATACAAGGCAAGTCCTTCCTTTAATAATATTGATATTCCTCTTGTGCAGCCCCAAGCCCATTTGTATAATGCCAGTTTTGTATTACCTTGCTTGCTGTTTTTATTATCCACAGAATACAAATTAACCTCTTGTGTTGTGGAAAGACTTGGCAAACATCACCAAGACGGGGACAATGGGGTGCAGAAAGTCTCTCTGTTTCAAAGAACTTTGAATAATTTTTTTTGTTTTACTCTTTGAGCACCACCTTCCCTATTTTACCCCTTGCTGGTTTAGGCAAAGTCACCTAACAGAAGTAAGTCAAAATAGGTCTAGATTTTATGGTTCCTCATGCTAAGGATCCTGTTTGATTACTTAAATCACAAACACCAGTTGTATTGAAAGAATAGATTTAGCTTCAGCATTATTTGTAAAATAAAGCCCTGCAAGAATGGAAAGGACTTTTAAAATAGAATTTAAAACTGAAGAGTGTGATTTCTTTCATGAACCTTTATGTAAAATTCAATAAGTTTTGTTAGATTTCAGTAAATTTTCTTCTTATGTGGAAGGGGAATAAGCAAGACAAAGTCACAAATCAAACCCCTCCAAAGGGTAACAATTGTCCTTATTCCTGGTTTGGGTTCAGTGAAAAGTGTCTGTTTTTAGTTTTTAAGTGGAAACTTTTGAAGGGCAACCATGAAAATGTACATGTATGAACCCACAGTTGAAAGCAGAAGCCATGCTCGCGGGTCTGTGCCATGTTGTCTGCCACTGGCAAGAGGGTGCCAAGAGAAGTGTGTGCTGTGTAGCAGACCCAGGGCACAGGGGCTTGCCCAGGTCTTGTGGGCCACACCTGGCCCTGTGCTGCCTGGCAGCACATGTGAAAGCATGGCACTGTTAGAGCTACCTGAGACTTCCTCTCAGGTACCAGCCAACCTCCATTCCTTCCCAGAGCAGCAGGCCAGCTCTGCAGCCTTGTGCAGACAGACATGTCTTGATTTGCTTTCCTGATGAGGGCTTTTGCTTCAAAGTGACACATGGGTGTTGAAAAACAACATGGGAGCACCAGGTGTATGACCACCTTGTTTTCAGAAGATTCCTTATACTGTATTTTCTATGCTAAGCAGTTTTGACCTTGGTAGACAACAGGTTCTGCCCAAGTTCAGACAGGACGGTGAACAGTTCTCACTTCAGCTCCTTGCCTTAGTAGCAGCAAAGCATGTAAGAAAAGCTGAAAAAAAGCACTGAACCCCCAGACACAACATAATGAGGTAGATATGCAACAAGACACTAGGTATGCATACAATGAACCAGTTCCTTACATGTCTTCCTTGAGCAGGGGTACTGGGGGCTTACTGTATTCTTTTTCAAGCATGAAAACTGTCTGTGTGCTTATTCTGAGCACCTGAATTCATTAATACTGTTGCACAGAATAGAAATATAAGAGACAAATCAAATATACCTGCTCCTTTCCAAACCAACCCTATACAGCTATTTGAAATGCTTATATATGTATTGTCGTGTGCTCATTTGTTTGTTTATGTGCATGCTCATGTCTTTAGCAATTCTGTAGAATGATAGACTTTTTCTTTAAAAAACTCACTTGTGGGCTTGTACCTAATTTATTGTGTTCCTGTATTACTGTGACTTTTTTCTTAAAAAACCTCATAGCTTATAAATTACCATAAGATTAAACCAGATATTGCTAATGTATTTTAAACAGTTGTTAAATTACCAAAGTTGGTTGATCCCTTCCTTGAAATTTGCTGATCCTAACTTTAAATGACTCCTAGGTTATTATTTATATCTTTTAAATCTTTTATAGCGGTACACGGGTGCTTTTATGAAACCTGGTGTAACATATTCTAAGAACAAAAGCATATTTATGTAAGTAGCACTGGGAGCTGAGTTGGCAGATGTTTGCCACAAAGTCTTAACCCCTAAGCATTAGCAGTAGGTGCCAAGTGCATCCTCAAAAGGTTGTGAGAGTCTCTTTTTCTACAGAGAAACTGTTCAGGTTCAAAATGTATTTAACTGGAAAGAATGGCAGGGCTTGTGCTATCATCAAGTTTGTGGGCTACAGAAAGAAATGAGGATTTAGGAATAACATTTGCAACAAACACCATAAAGAGAAAATCAAGACAGTTGTGTCCAGGGCTTCTCAGAGAAACTGCAAACTCATATAGCTCATGAGAGAGCCAGGCAGAATTGTTCTTGGGAAGAAAGTAGTCTCAGAGGTATAAAGGAACAGGCAAATCCATAGTCTCCCCTCTTGCACAAACCGGACTGTCCAGCTGGAGGAGATCCAGGGCTGTCCTTCATGAAGAGGGGTAGCAGAGGGAGAAAAACCTGTAAAAGAGAAGGACTTTGTCTAGAGCAAGGGTCAGTCATCTTGAGTTAAGGTAGTGAAATCTCACACAGAACTCTAAAGATTTCCTTGGCTGCACAAGAATCTGCTGGAGAAGGTCAGCAAGGAATGAGAGTAACTGAAAGTAGGGCAAGATGTGACTGGAGATTTCCTGTCAGTTTGTATGCACAAAACATGTTGGGTCCTTTAGATTCTTCTATGTGGGAATACAATCATTGGTTCAACATGCTTATCAAAGATTACCAGCAAGTCCTTTCAATAAAAAATACTTTCATTGAAACATGTCATTTCCCTGAAAACACATTTTGGAGACAGAAGGTATGGCCAGTTCAAGAAGATTTTGTTAGGAAAAGTTTCTGGCTTCAAAACTTGACTTTAGAGAAGCCAAAACCTCCATGAGGCCCATGATCGGGTGTTCATAGGCTACACCAGTGAAGAGAGAAACATTAATTAAGGCTCTGCTCTCACTGAATGAAATCAGGGTATAACCACCTTCTCTGACTCAGAGGACAGGCTCAGGCTCTGGAGGGAAATGGTTGCTGAGAAGTTGCTGTGAGACTTCCTTGGAGAAGGGAAAAAAGGCAGCATTGCATTGACCCTGCAGTATGGCAAGAGAGACTGTGAGCTGGAGTCAGCACAGCCACTTCCTGGCTGAATGCTGCAGCAGAGGAGTGTGAGGTGGTATGAAGTCTTCTCTAATTTTGTTGTTGTGTTGTGGTTGGGAGTGTTTTTGGTGGTTTGTGTGTGTGTGGTTTTTTTTTTTTTTTTTTTTTTTTTTTGCTTCATATGGGTTTCTTTTTTTTTATTTTTAAAGAAAAAATTGAGAGGTTTTGTAAGAGGGGGGGAACTTTTCCTTTTCTATTCTGTTCTTACGGTTACTTACTAGCAAGTGGTAATGTGATATGTTAAGGGGCTGAATAAAATGTTCACACAGGTATGAGATGTGTTAGTGTTTTTCTCTGAAAATGGGACTTATCTTTGGGTGTGTTGATAGAGGCTTCTCAAAAGGGCTTTATTAGGCTTTAATTGCATGGAACTGGCATGGAATTGTGGTTCTCCACAACCCATTCATCTCATACTTTTCCTGTAACTCTCTTCACTGATGGCATACAAAATTCCCAAGAATCCTGCTCTGTTCTATGACTAATATACTCTCAGTGAAAAGTTCTATTTTAGGCTTATTTGAAGTTTGGTTTTTTGGTTTTTTTTTGTTTTTTTTTTGTTTTTTTTTTTGGTTTTTTTTTTTTTAAGGAAGTATAACTTTTAGTTTATATCCACTGCAATTATACCAAGAAAAATACTTATTAAAAACTTTCCTTGTACTTCCAGATTTCAGTCACCTACTTTTTTTTCATGTCTGCCATCATTAACATATTAAATATCAACCATAGTAAGAAAATATGTGAAAGATCTGCTTTTTATGGCTATGATTTTACTATGATTTTTAGTAAAAATTCCTGCACGTATGATTTTATTAGCTTTCATAAGAGTATTCAGACAGATAGCTTCATACAAAGTCTTGCATGCAGTTGTGGTGCCCCATGTTTAAAAAAAATGAATAAAGATTTCAGAGGATGGTTACTAGGGTGGCTGGGAGCATGAAAAGCATGTGAAATGAGAGGAAGTTAGAAGAGCTTGTTTTGCTTGGCCTTCATATAGAGATCAAGAAACTGAATTGTTTCCTGAGTGAGAGAAGACAAACACCAATAAGGAAGTTAAGCTGTTTGTGATGAAGGATGGTATCAGTATGCAAACAGATGAAAAGGAATGGGAAGAAATTTAACCTGGACACTGAAGGAGGAGTCCTGGGCCTGTGAAAGACTCTTCTACTCTGAATGCTGGGAAGAGTGCAAATGTTCACATTTACATGAGCCGGTTAGAATGAGGCGTTTGTCCTTGCCCCAGGAGGCTCCTTTGGGAGGGCTCTGGTGAGCCCAGTGATAGATGTAGACATATGTTGTGGGTGAACCCTGGTGGGCAACTCAGTTCCACACAGCTGCTTGTTCATATCACATCCTGATGGGATGGACATTGGGAGCAGAAGGGTACGAGTGTGAAAATTTGTGAGTTGAGTTTGCTGTTAAAAAGAAAAAACAAACGGAAGAAGCAAAAAAAAAAAAAACCACAAACAAAAAACAATAAAAACAAGGGATGCAAACCTACCCACAATTGTTCTCTGCCAGCTGACTGATTCCCAGGCAGTTCCTGAGCAGTTGTAGCCATGGAAAACTTCCCCAGCTTTTATTGCTGAGCACAAGGCCATATGGCATGGGGAGTCCCTTTGGTTAGCTGTGGGGCTGTCTCTCAACTTCTTGTGCACTCCCAGCAGCCTGTTCTCTGGTAAGGTGGCTCGGGAAGCAGAAGAGGCCTTGACAGTGTAAGCACTGCTCAGCCGTAGCTTATCCATTAGTGTTGCTCTGTTATGAACTCTTTTTTCATCATAGATGCAAAAGAAGCACCATGCCAGCTCATATGAAGAATATGATCCCAGAGAAAACCAGTACATTGTGGATGGATGGATTCAAGACAGACCTCTCTTATATTATCTAGGTTCTAGGAAGATACCGGCTTGAATGGGCCACGTGACACCTGCAGTCACCAGCACCTACCAGTGATATGTTACAGATTTTCAGGTGGTTCCTACCAAGGCAACTGGTGTCCAGCTCAGTACCTTTACACTTCCAACTGCACTATTCAAAGGCAAGGGAGTTAAATTTGTTTTAAACCAAAACTTCCCATTGACACTGATGGAAAATTGTGGTTAAAACTGATGACACAATCAAGCCCCATTTGGCCTATAGAACAGCCTGAACAGAGACAAGAGGCAACTTACTTTGGGTTAAATTTGCTCCAATCTCTTTTCCAGTGGTGCTGCTATGATACAAGAAAGATCTTTTGATTGGATGGTAAAATGCTGCTTGTTAAAAATTCAAAAAATATTTGCTTCACAGCTATACTTCAGAAACTGGTGTATCTCCTGTTTGAACTCACAAGTCTGTGGGATTACCTTCAGTCTGAGCTTTGCTTTCCCTCCTTTACCCAGGATCCACCAGGTTTGATATGTCTGTCACTTCATCCTCTTCTTGAGAATCCTTCCTACAGGCAATTCTTTCTAGTGTTGACTGAGGTGCACTGGTTTTCTCAACCCTAGGGTCTTGACTCGGTGTGTGACAGCCTCAGAGAGAATCAAATGCAAAGAGTTTCTCCCAAATCTTACAGCAGTTTTATTATGCCAGGGGAGAAAGGAAAGCACAAAGTGTGCTTTTGCTGGGTTGGGACTGGCTGCTGGTGAAGCCAGTGTAGTGATGCCAACGAGGCCTTTCACTTCCAGGAGTGTTCCAATTTCCATTTATACCTGCAAATGTTCTCCTCTTCAAATCCCAGACTTCTCCCACCTTACACCCCCAGAAATTTAGCAAAGCGCATTTATTGTCTCAGGAATATTTTAGATATTTAGCAGATAATTTGATTCTCTGAGAAAGGCATTGACTGCTGTAGTACAGAGGCCAGACTTTCATTGCAGGCAGAGAGGTTCCAATAATTTTCCTGGCTTTTCAGATTTACTACTAACACACTGGCAGACAGTAGTAGTGGATATGATGATGTAGTGTTGGAAATAATCCTGGGTTTTAGTAATACCTACACATTGCCAGACAATTATGTCCAAAGAGCCCAGATTTTCTAGAAGTGCTGTTCCACCCCCCCTTCTGTTGGAAACCCTAATTTCCTCCTTACCCCTCTTCTCTTACTGTCAGTCCTATCATGTCTCTCGTGGCCAGATCAAGGATGTTTAAATATAGGTTCAAAAATTTCTGAGGGAGGAGCAACTCTGGCAAGGCTTTGTGGCCTGACTGATCTCACTAAACTACTGCTGACTATTCAGGATCTCTTCCAATACTAGCTGGTCCTTTAAATTTGTCAATGATTTAGGAATTCAGAAATAAAGCAGTAAACAGATGCAATGGAGCTTCTGAATTTTTTTTTGTGCTGGAAAAAAAGCTCTTCCCCCATTTCTTATTCTACCTTTTGTGACTCAATACAGTCTGGGCTCACTTAGTGAACAAAAAAAAAGTATGTTTCTAGACTAGCAGGCTTGGTCCTAACCAGTCACAGCACATGATACATCTTCAGGGATATGTGGGAGATCTGGTTTCAAGTAAAGACAAAAAGCAGAGTACACTTTAAATCTGTATTAGAAGTGGATTAGAGGAATCCATCCTTTCTTTCCTCTTTCTAGAATTGCCTTGAGGCTTTTTTTTTTTTCCTTTGGAATAATCATAGCACTAAAAATGTGAAGAGTTATTTCTAATGACTTGAGCTTTACCATGACCTAGAGTGGTTTTATCCCTCTGTAATTACTTAGACAAAACGAAACAGTCCTGAGCTTAGCATGGCTGGGATGGCCTGGTAGAATTATTAGTGTAGTTGCTGAAATTTGGAGGGAAATCAGAATCTGGTGTGATTTCCTGAAGTGCTCACACATGGTCAGCTCCTCTCCTGTATGAAGTACTAGCACTGATCCTGTGTAACCACTTCAATCACTTTTATATCCTCAAAATGAGTTTAAGCACTTCTTAGGCCTTGTTCCTGACCTCATATTCAAGAGTGGATTTCACTTCTTGGCAGTTTCAAGTAACTTAAGCAAGTTTTAGCAAATCAATAAATTATAGCTTCTGTTTTCTTCAGAGAATGGACTGCAGCAGATCTTGCAGATGGACACCATTGTGTAAGAGGAGGCCTTGGCTACACTATACAATGGCTAAAATCGTATTCATTTTGGTAGTATTTGATGAGAGACAAAAAAACAACAGCCAGACTGCTATAAATAACAGGAAAGCATAAACTAACAAAAAAAAAAATAAAAAAAAAAATAAAAGACCTAAGAGCTGAGGCAAAATGCATTAGACTTCTGAACAGGAAAGTTCAATATCGTAGTTGTCATTACCACAGGACATGGGCTTTTGCCCATGAAAGCAGAAAGTAGTGTGTTTATTTAATTGTGTACCAGTCTAAGATGCATAGACTTTTGTAATATGGAGAAATATAGAAATACTTCTAAGAGACTGATTGTCTTTGAAGTGTATGAAAATAATGTTAAGAATTACTTAAAACCCTTTATGGGGTCGGTTATCTTTTGGAATAACTAAAAGTCCATTAGTGACTACATGCTATACATTGTATTAAATCAGCTCTCTTCTCTAAAATATGTCTTATCGGATTTTTTTTAGGGTGAAATTCATCCCTAGGCAAAGTATATGTATGTGATGTTGAGTCTACCATTTAATATAACATCCATAACTCAGTAGAAAAAGCTGTGCATATGGCCTTGATAACTATCTACAGTGCACTGAATTTTCCTTTTGCATACTGATCCGAGGTGAATGACTGTGTCGCGTCAACATTTTATTCCTCACTGCTTTATTAATAACAAATGAGGGACTCATGATTCCATTCAATTCATTAATTTCTTCTTGGTCTCCTTTTCTTGCTTAAACAGGTTGATCTGTCTCCAAAATGTACATTTTCTGCATTCCCATTGGACTAATGACATTTAGATAATTTTTTTACTTTGGAATATAGCCATCCAACTTAAAACTAAAAAGAGACATTGTACATTTGAAGACAGTGCTAATGCCATTCCCTGCCAGTAAGTCCTGCTGCTATGAAAATGAACAAGGGTGGTATCTGCCTTCCTTTGAGGTTATTAGACCAGGCACATCACTGACACGCATGGAGACACTTCCCTTCAGCTATCTTGACTTGTATCGAACTTTATTTAGGTCTTGATTCAAATAACCATTTTTTTTCCAACCAATTTAGGGGTTATAATATCTGCTGTTGACCTTCTAATACAACCTGTGAACCATTCTGTTTAATGTGAAATTACATCATGTAGGAAATTCCTTTTTGTCCATTATCTTGGTCACTGACTTGACAGGGCTCTCAGAGAGTCATGGGAGTATAAATCAGAGATGGGACTAAGAAGTGGGGAACTGGGGAGTAATAGGCACGAGACTAACACGGTGATTTCTTCTGTTCCTAAGGCCACTGCAAGTGTGCAATGAAGAATGGACATTAGGTGTTTCTTCCTGGCACTGTGTCAAGTGCAGAATATTTTATGCAAATGAAATATCCTGTTCCGAGAAATAATAGATCTGTAGTGATTTCATTCCCATGTTAGAGCAAGGTTTACATTGAAAAGATGGGTTGGACATAACTATGACTACTTGTTGAGCACAAAAGGATTATCAAGAAGAAATTAATTGTGTGGCATTAGCTAATAGGAAGCAACACACACACAAAAGGGAGGTCACAGATAAAAAATTTCATTGATCATAATTGATTATTGTGATTTGCTTAACTGGACTTGGAAATTACGGAAGAAAGTGGATGTCAGAGTGGGGAAGGTGGAAGTCAAGGATGAAGGATATACCATATCTTTCATATCTTATCCTGGGTAATATCTCAGGCCAGCCACAGGGCTCCTCCCTTTTAATAGAAAGCACAGCAAACCATTGCAAAGATGGGTGAAGGTAAAATCAGTGCCAGGAAATAGAATTCTGAATGAAAGATGACGAGTAGAGCACCACGGCGAATCACTTGGAAACTTAAGGGTCTTCATGCAGTGAGATGAAGTTCACTCAGTCCTTGAATATCTCCCTGAGAAACTGGATACACTTATCCTGTTTATGGTGTTCTGAAGTACATTGTTTCAGATATTTCTTTTGGGGTGTAATCCTATGCTTTCTTCCCCTCTTGGAGTTCAGTTGCCAGTTATTTACCATGTTGCATGTGCAGGTGGGATGCAAGTACTGCTTTCACCTGTTTTCATGAATGACCTTTTCGATGAAGTCCTTAGGCCAAAGTATGAATTAGGAAGTTCAAAGGAAGAATGAAGGGAAGATTTTGCAAAAATCCATCTGACTATCCTCATCTATTCCTAAGCTTTGCTGCGGGCCAGATCCTATGGGACTTTCTCCTAAAATTAAAGGAAACCATCAAGCCACAATTGCTTGGAAAGAAGTATCCTTCTCTGGGCTTTCCTTTTCGACTTTTCTGCAGCTTTGCTTATCACTCTTCTTGATGCATCTATGTCCCATGTGGGGTGCTGTGCTTGAATCATGATCTGTACTGTGTTTTCATCAACACAACTAAGCAATTCAGGAGTGTCAAGGGGTCACCATTTTATCAGCTGGTATAAGCAGTGACAATAAAATTTCTATTGTTGACCCTAATGGCAGCACAATGTGTTTTTAGTAGAATAAATAGCACTGCAGAGAGACTTAGTGAAACTGGACTGCAGACCTTCTGCCAGTCAGTGACACCTCTCAGAATCATATATAAATTAGCATATAAACAACAGCAGGCTATTATATTGTTGTCAAACCCTGCTTTGAATATAGTGTAAGATCTCCACTTCTTGTGGGAACACCTCTGTTCTTTTATTTGAAAGGAAATTGGATTTGGGAAGGTTGTTTGCTTGTATTTTTCCTTACCCTCTGGACCCTGCTGTGAACTGTTCTAACATTCTTTTCCTTAGCAAGGGAAATAAGTTAGTTGAATTTGTCAAAGGTGGCTTCTGTTTCCCTTCCCTCCCCCATTGCTGCTCTGGTGGATTCCAGTTTCCCTGCACTGCTTTGCCTGCAGGTAGGTACTTCCACTTCATGGCAGAGAGTGACTAAGCTGCCTGACTGAACTGTATTCCTTCACTCTTCCTTCTTAGTTTAGCATACAGTCTTAGAAATCCAGCACATAAATCAAATTTTGGATACAAATCAAAACATGTGATTAATACCTAGACATTTATGGCCATATAATGTTGCACCACAGTTAACAAGTAACATTTGGCTATGGGGTCTGTGCACCTGCTAAGCTGTAATGTGCTGCTAATGTTTTAATGAAGGATCCTAGGGAAAAAAATACCCCTCTAAGCCAGAGGTAAAGCTTGTGCTCCTGGAATGCACTTATGTGGATAGGAGAGTTGACTGACTGGGAATACAGCCATTTGTTTTCCCAAATTACAAATAATAATTAATAAATAAAATGTTTTCTTATGGCTGTAAGCAGGGAGTTTGGAGAATCACTTGGCAAACAATCTGATATTTAAGCTGTGATTTGTTGAGAATATTTGCACATTACTCTAGAACAGTGGCCCCAGGAGGAGCAATACTGAGCAACTTGCATTTTGTGGACAGGTTTACTCTCTCTCTGTTGTCCTTGGTTTTAAGTTTTTTATTTACTGTATCAAGAGGCAATATCAGAAAGTCTTGTAGGCAACATGTTTGCACATGAAACAAAGATTGGGAACTGTGGCTTTCTAGTGATGTACCAATATTATTGATATTATGACAGCTTTTGCGGACTGAAAATGGGAAAAAACAGAGGTTATTTCACTGGGAAACAAAAAAACAATCTGCCATCTTGGTTTGGTGCAGTCTGGACTAAAATATGTTCCTTAGCATTATGATGATAAATTCCTAGCACAGAGGGTTTAGCACTGCTTCAGAAGCTGTGGTGCTCAACAAGTAGAGATGGTACAATGTCTTCCTTCATTTTTGCAGAAAAACTTCAAAAGTCATAGCTGCAAGAACTACCTCAAGAATGCCTCCAGGAAAAACTTCTCTCAGATATTTTTAATGATGTCTCTGCTTCCTGGAGGCATTTATCTAACCTGTGATGTGACTGGTAACAGTGGAGAGTGGTAGGTGGTTGAGCAGAAGTTCCCTAGAACCTTGTGGGATGATTACATCATATGGTAGAATTTTTGTGGATGCAGGTGTTCTCTACCCATCAATGAATGTATGTTTGATAGCAGGAGGGCATTTTACTCCTCACAGAGAAGATTAGTGAAAGAGATGTAAAAATTTGCTTCAGTGAAACTTACATATTTATGTTGTTATCCTTGCTGCATTTTTCTCAGTGTCTTACAGCCCTGATCTAGCAATGACGAATAAGAGTTTTGGAAGTTTTTCCCAACCTGATCTCAGCTAAAATAAAAACAAACAAACAAACAAATAAATAAAATTTTATAATGTTTTAACATGATAATTGCTGAGATTTGTGAAAAATAACATTTTCCCCCTTCACAGATTGTTTCTTGCTTTGATTAATCATCATTTTACAAAGGGAAATATTTTTTAGTACCTGATTCTTCAATAATTTTTCACTTATGATCTTCCTTGAAAGCATCCTCTCCCTTTGCTTTTCTGTTCCCATGGTTGAGAATAGTTTGTTGTGTATTCTCTGAAAACTGTCCAGATTTGCTACAAGTTAATCAGATGGTGTGTTGTGAGACTGCCTTTAGGCACTCAACTGTTGTTAGTTTGGAACAGGATTAGATTTCCTAACTCAGCTTCTTGAAAACCAAGTTCTTCCCTTAGTTTTTTATTCAACTGGTAGAAAAGGAATCCAAAGGACTTTCTTATGAAGAGTCTTTTCAGATTAAAATAAAACCACTATGACTGAGAAAATATATATTGGCTGCCTTTGCAACAGAATGTGAGTGAAAAAACTTGGGAGTGAATCTGCACTGCAGAGTTAATCACAAGGTCTGACTAAGTGTTGTTCCCGATTGTCTCCCAGTCACCTACAAAATATCTAGCTTGGAAGTGTTGCAGAGCTTCTGACTGAGCAAGCTGCCTCAATGTTGTCTGTTAGCTGGGGCTCAGATGTTGTCTTCCTGTGGTGTTGTAGTCCACCTATGTTTCAGGAAAGAATGAAGTCAAACCATGAAATTATTGAAATCCTTCAAAATCCTCTCACAGTTCTCCCACGTATCAAGAAGGATGCAAAGATCCTCCTGCAATTTATTGGGGAAAGTCCTTGAAACTTCAGTTCTGCAGCATGGAGAGGAGTGGAGATGCCAAACATCTCAGAGAACTGGAGAGCATGAGGGGAATTGCCTGATTGGCCTGACTTCTTAAAAACACCCCTTAATTTCACCCAGTCTCTGATGCTGTGAAAAGCGTAGCAGGAACGAGATGTCCCAGTGCACTGTTGAGCCATAGTTGTGATATCTGTTCTGTGGGATGTTTGGACCCCTGTAATTGACATCCACAATAACTGCATTGCTCAAAAATGTGTCTCAGGGCTATCCCAGGACTTTTCCTCTTTAACTGCCCTGAATTCCCTGACTGTAGGCAAGGGCTGGAGACTATTCACGCAGATCTAAACAACTAAATGGAATAGGAGACATTGGAGAATTTAGTTTCCTGCTTTAGCAAAGGGCTACAGAAGAAGCATTTCATGCAGCTTTGAGGAGAGGTGGAATAAAAATCATCCCAATTTTTTATTGCAGGAATCATACTCATTCAATGGCTCAGCCATGGGCTTTCTAAAAGGCACCAAGCAGCAGTCCAAAGGCAGAAATAATATGTGTGAGAGGAAAAGAGATGCAAGACACTGTTGTACAAAGATTCATGGATAATAACTTAGGATGATCTGGAGAGCACTGATTTAATTTTACCATGGCAAATGAGTTTTGTAGAATTTCTCCTTTAGGCAGACACTCCACATCCTCCTCACTTAAAAGAAAAAAAAAAAAGGAAAAGAAAAAACTCAACCCCCCCAACTTTATCCAGACAAAACAGCTCCCTAAACTGGGTAGTTCCATGCTTGTTCCATCCCTGAAGTCAAAATCCTACTAAATTAGTAAGCAAATTAAATACCTGGGCACTAGAAATGCAATGCACTTTGTGTGCTGATATTTCAACACGTATTGTGTTCAGGTAGTATATGTGATTTCAGGCGGTTCATGGTGTCATTTCAGGACTTCACTTTCTTAAAGCTGATGCCCTACGTACAGCCCATAATGAAGAAATATTTTCAATTCATCAATCCCATTACAGTATTTCAGCAAAATGAAGCTCTTGATATTTAGTAGGTCCCACTCTTAGTTTTTGGGAGAGTTTGTTTTGTTTTTTTACTTAATTGGGTAAATAAAGCTTTATTCTACATAATAAATAATTTTCACCAGTTCTATGTCAGTGTTGCAGACAGTAAATGTAGCTTGATCTACTGTCCTCCTGAAAAATATGAGATCACCCTTCATCACCCATAGTGAAACTGGAAATGGCAAATCTGGGGCAGAAGAGGAGTACACTATGCAGAAAAGATTAGACTCATTCTCTTCTGGTTTGACAGAACTGAGATTGTGGATGAGCAAGGCTGAGAAGAAACACTGGCTAAGAAAATGTGTGAGTGCACTTTCCCTCTCATACTTCCATCAAAGCATAATTTCCTGAAGAAAACAGAAACATTGATAATGTTCTTGACATCATCAAAGTCCTAGCAACTCCAGGTTATCTTTGAGTTAGGTGAGTTTTCCTTTATTTTCAGTGATATATAACTACTGTTTAAATGCAAATAATATGAACTGTTTGGCATCTGATTATTTATGTGATTATTTATTTTTCTTCCTAGACAGAAAAAGGTTAAACACCTTTGCTCTTACATGATAACAAGCACTAAGATCTAACTGAGTATTCAAAAATAATAGCTAAATTCCAACAGTAAAATGATAATTATCTTATGGAATATCATTGTATTTACCTGGATATAGCAAATCTTTCTTGTTTGCAAAATTCTGATTTTCACTTTCATACGTCCCTGTTGTGGGTCTAGCCCAGTAGAACTGCCTTACCCAGTGGGGAATCCACAGTTAGCATTGGTAATATTGATAAATAGAACCATCCCAAGCCCTACCAAACTGAGCAGTAATTTCAGAGCTACACTTACGTGTTGCTCCTCGGTGCAGCAGCCCGCACAGGGCATCTTGGAAGGGAGCTGAACAGGCCCATGGTGGATGCCAGTGAGATGGATATGCATGGTGCAGAGAGGATGGTAGAAATCTGTTTTTCATCATTTTTCACATGCACTCTTCCCAGCTGCTCTTTTTCAAAATAATTTTTAACTAGGGCTAATGCTTAACTCAGGGCCATAATCTCAAGGTAGATGGGTATAATGTGGATTGTATTTGTAATGTATTCATAAGAGTTAGTAAAAGTGGTTTAGAAACATTTCTGAGAGATAAAATGTTACAGCTAGACTTTATTATTAATTCACTGGTATACAGTTACTTTTAAAGAATGGCTAGATTTCATTTGTGAACAAGTAAAAAGACTGAAAAGGAGAAAAATTTGTTTGTGTCAAGATTGTCATCTCCAAAGTAATTGTAAGCAGATGTAGAAAGCTTTCCAGACTACCAGACAGGGAAATCAGTGATTTTCAAACAAATAGGAATTTATTAATTTTACAGTGCTTTAAGAAAGGCAAAAGAGGGTGTCACTGAGCTTTTCATGAAACCCTGAGCTGTGTCTTTAGCCTACAGTAATTTAATTCTTGTATTCAAAGTGACCATAGTCTGATTTTTCTCTCAGTGCAACCTAATCTACTTTTTAGGCTGTGTGACTGCCATTGCTAAGTACAGCTTTTAGCTGCAAAACCCTCAAAGACTGCCTGCATAGTAGGTGCCAGCCATCTAATATTGTATCCATGAAGCTGGAAGTGAGCACGCCAAATAGCTTTTAGTCCATCTGTGTAAGGAGTAACAGGGAAGTTGTAATGTGAGAACTGAAACCAATACAAGGAGGTGACAGAGTATTTTTCAGTGGGATGGTGTTTACGTGAGAGAGAACTGTAGCAGAGAGGATGCAGAGGAAAACAATGTGAGCAAAAATGGAACAATATGGTCAATTGAAAAGCTGTGTGTAAGGTGATTTTAAAAGATTTTTAAAAAGGCAAATTATGATAAGGAAACAAAGGGTAGGATTTTTATCACAGATATTAGGACTGTGACAGGGCTTGTGTTTCAGGAGGTTGCACAGCACAAGAGTGATGTCTCCCATGACTTTGAGGCTGGGACAGATTCAAAGAATATGCTCTCAGCATCCTGTCACATCTCTGCTGTACAAGTTGTCATAAGGATACTTCAGGTACCTCTAAACAGGCCAGCTCGAGTATCCAAAGCAAACTAGCTATGGCAGAAGGAATCTCCACACCACTGCTTCTTCATGATGTATTACTATTCAATGACAAATGTCGCTTTTTGTAATTGCTACAAAATTCATACTATTATTGCTGCTATATTTACTGGCAAATGTCTGATGAAAAACAGGTGAAACTAAAAGCACAGGAACAGATAATTTTTAACCAGAAATAGTCATGAATGAAGATGTCCTCTGAAAGCAATAATAATCACCGTGAAAGAGGCCAAAGATCTATGCAGTGTTGTCATAATTTTACAAGACTGTACAAATTCCTCCACTTACAAGTTAGGCTTTTGATTAAACATCAGAGGAATTGGTGTGTTCAACTCTTAGTTTTGCAATATCTAACCAATACAAACTTCCTTTCATTTTTGAATTATTATCTCTTATTCTACAACTTGTAGGAATCATATTCACCAACTTATATTAATTCTTACTCTAGAAAATACGCACTACTTTAAATTTGTTGAATTATCTCCTTGCTGAGAGGAGCTGTAGAAGGCAGAGTAGCTTCTACAAAATAAGGAGAACACAGCAAAAAGGATTAAAAGAAGGTGAAAGCATTAAAGGAAATTCAGAAAGAGGATATTTTTAGGGAGACCTTTTAGAGTAAAGATAAGTGATGAAGAGCTAAAGGAACAGAAATGAAACACCTGAAGTGAGCAGGGCCAGTGAGAATGGAAGACATTAAGCACTGTGGGAAGAAAACTCACATCATTAGAATGAGGCATTTACTCTCTCCTTATCCGAACGACAGAAGCAAGACAATCTGCTGTTTGTGTTGTAAAAGTGTTTGCAGTGGGAAGTATGGTATATGCACACAGAAAGAACATCTGTTCAAGGAAGGCTCTTGCACATATAAAGCTGCAATAATGGGGTAGAAACATCTGCACAGCTTATAGCAGGGCCACCAGTAGTGCTCTTAGGTGGGGGAGGGTGCAATACGTGCCACGTGAAGGGGAAGGTCACAGGAAACCTCTCTAAGAATGAGGCAGCTTGCTGTATATATCCTGCAAAGATAAGGACTTATATCCATGTAAAGGTTTTCCTGTAGACAAACTGCTGTGTTCAGTGTTGCAGAATACTGCTGTGGAAATGCTATAAACCCTGAAAACCACATCATTGTCCTTTCACTTAATCATTAAAAGGACAATGCCCCTATTCTTATGTAGTCATAGGATGAGTCAAGGATTTTAAATAAAGCATAAAGGTTTTCCTCTGGCCACCCACAAGACCTGCAAGATCTTACAGCATAGTTCTGTTACCAACAGAACACCAAGAAATTCAGAGAACGAGTAGAACAAAATGAAGTGCTGACTGGCAGCTTGCTGGCAGTGCTGTTGGTGCAGTCCAATTTCAGGAAAATATGCCCTGGCATAGTTCCCTGCTCTGGCTATGCAGCAGCAGGTACCTGAAAGACTCCTTCCTGGTTATTTGGGGTATTGCTCCACTACAGACGTTGCAGGGCAAAGATGATTGCATGATTTGGTGCCCTTTGCCTCAGTTCCTTTTTATTGCAAATACAGTTTCACATGCCTGAATAGAGTAGCTTTGCTTGTGTATGGAATTTTTAGTGAGAAAAAGGGAGGAAATCTACAGCTCACTCAGAGTGCACAGTCTTCACAGGCTGGTGTTTGGCAGCATCATATCTGTATCTTACCAAGGCACTCTTACATGCTTCACACAAAGCAGGCTATCCCTCTGCTCCTTTAAAACTCTCTTCCTTCTGACTTTGTGACTTCAAAGCTGGTCCAGAAAGTTTTACAGAAATTTTACAATTTTTTTTCCCTCGGTACTGGACACTAACATTTGGAGCTCAGATATACATAAATGCATGGCTTTATCACCAGACTATTACCCCTTTACTAGTGTCTAGAACTTGAAGTGCAAGTTTTGAAAATTTTAACTTGAATATAGATAAATGAGCAGATCTTGATACAGGAAATATCTGTGAATATGGTATCTTGAGTGGCTACTTCTGCTTTTCTTGGCATGTCACTACCTTAAGTGGAATTCTTTTCCATGTGCAATGTAAGGGATGACAGAGTGCATCTGATGATTAGGCTGTGTTGAGCAGACACTTTTATAGCAAAAGCCTGTTGCTGGCAATGGGAATGCATTTGTTAAGTTCAGCCGGTGATGGTTGAAGACTTTGGCTTGTGTTACGCTTAAAAGATGACTTTTAGAACATGCAAACTTCTGTACATAATGCTGGATATCCTAATGTTTGCAGACAGACAAAATTTTTCATTAAATTTTTCTGTTCTTTAATGTTTTGCAAAATCGGTTAACAAGTACTGTTCTCAGAAATGTGACCAGACTTACCTGTCTGCTATGGTACAAAAGATGAGTATATTTTGTTTTACTGGAATCAGCAGGAGTAACAGATAAATGCTATTTGTAAAAAAAGACAAAGAATATGATGCTTAACACGACCTAGATGAGGAATCCAGGTGCCAAGACTAGGCTCCACTTTCCCACGACTCCCAGGGTAAGTCACTGGAGGCAAAGAGTGATGCCTCCAGTACAGAATATGAATTTGGGAGCTCTGTAAAAACCAGTGTCTCTTCTGTGGCCATATATGGCACCAAGCCTGCCAGCTTCACTATTTGACCGGTATGAATCCTCTCCCTTTCCTGAATTGGTAAAATCCTACTTCAGAAAAGTGCTTTGGCACAAAAGTGCTTTTTGTCTTTTGGCATATTTCTCCTTAAGCATCTGAGTAACTCCAGGCGGGTTGAAACACACTTCATGTATCTAAAAGCAGTGGCACACTTCAGTGTTCGGAAAAAATACATGGGTAAAATTCTTCTGCCTTCCAAGCTTAAGCATGATGGCTGTTTTTTTGCTTCATTTTGACTTGGGGTGTTTTGTGGTAGACATCAAGCAGTTAAAATAAAGGTGTTATTTCCATTTTGGCATATTCCTCATTATTGCTTTAAAAAAAAACTTGTAATTTTCCTTGTGAAACATATGCTTAGCTCCACTGGTTCTGGAGAGTGTGTAAATGATACTCACCTTGGGAGAAAAGAATTCGACCTTGAAATCGGATACCCTTTCCAGAACAACCATGTGCTTTCTGGCTCTGGAACACTGCATTGCATCATGCTTCGCAGAAAAATTGCTGCAAAGGTGATGGTTAGCAAATCTAAAACACTTTGTGAAAAATGCCTTTTGCTGGGGAGGGGAGCTGTCTAATTTTTAACATGAGAATGACCACACATGTGGTTAAAATCCAGATGGAAAAGAGAGTGAAAGACTTTGTCATTGGAAAATATATCTTTAACAGGGGCTGTGTATGAGAGGAAGAGGTTGGGTCCCTGTTGTCCGTGTTACTGTATGTTAGAAGGATGCCAAGCTTCCACATTATTTTGGAGCTAAAATCACCCTACTTTTTCTCCTGAGGACTGAGAAATGTTTTGGATTTTCTGCACTGCAGAAAAGAGAAAAATCTGAAAATCTCACAACATGTCACTAGACAGGAATACAATTTCCTTCCTAATTCTAATGGCTTATCATTTTTCACAGAAAATAATGCCAGTAACATGTTAGGGTTTTCAAATAGGATGGAAAAGAGTAGTTTCATCACTGATGTTATGGTATAGGTAGAAGAGAACTTTAAAGCTGAAAAATATCAGCCCTCAGGTCAGAAGGGGCTTTTGCCCTGATCTTCCTTTTCATTCATTTTTACATGGCATTTATCTCCAGCCATAGAAAAGGTTATTACTGGGCTTCTAGATACTGGCCATATAAAAATGGCAATATTAAGCAGTGTCAGGTGAGACAGGGAGGAGCAATGACTGTGGTATTTTCCTAGATGATTTTGGCTGCAGTGCTGTCATGCTGTTTTGCGCAGGCAGAAGTGGAGGAATGGCATGCTGAAAAGAACAGTACAGACACACTGGACATAGCCAGGCCAATTAACACCAATTATCACAGATGCCATTAGTTTCTGATAAAGAAACGTTAACCCCACAGATCTATTATTGCCTCCAGTGTCCTGCAGAGGGGGGTGAGGGTGAACATGTAGCTACTGGGGATCTCATGGCAAATATAAAGAGCTGCCAGTGGCCAAATAATGTGCTCCTAGAAAATGGCATGGTCCATTATCCCTGCTGAAAACAGAGTGACAAATTACTGTAAAAGTACTGTACTACAGCTGAAAGAAGCCAATAATTTCATGAATTTTACAGGTACAGCCAACCATAACAGTATGTTCTAGTACTACCCTCTGCATGCTACAGTGCTTTACACTATAGTTCTTTTTACAGTCCTCACAATATAACCCTGTCCTTTCTTAGAAACATCCCTCAAGTCAGGATACTGGGAAAGTACATCTGCTTAACCCTGGTAGACAAATAACACTAGGTTTAAGGCACTATGGTATAACTTGCATGCTTATTACCACGATCCAATTCTGATTTCATCTCTGTTGATCTTATTTTGCTGTGCATCTGGTGAACAAGAAAAATGTTGCTACTGATTTGTACTAGAATTGAGCCTCAAAAATCTTCTGTGATGATTAATCTCTTCAGACTGTTTCCTGCCTCTCATCCATGGTCTGACCAACTCATGCTGCTTCTTGAGTACACTGGGTATGAACATACGCCTTACCCAAAATACAATAATAACCTTGAAAATGCGATAATATCTGGAGCTAAATGCCAAATGCATTTGGTAGTCCACAGATGCACTGGAAAAGGGAAATAAAAAGAAAGGAGATACTTGGAAAACTTTATGAAACAACATAGGCAGGAGGTGCAGTACTTGATGTGCTTCTGTTTTGGATGTGGAAAACACTGGATGCACAATAATGGTCAAAGGAGAGAAAAAAACAGCAGGAAAAAGCCAGTTCAGTCAAAACCTTTAGGGTTGTTTTTACTTAAATAGAGTGTGTGCTGCTTCATCACAGATCACTGCTAGAGAGTCCTTTGTTAGTGAGAAGAAATTTAGCAATAAGGGCCAGTTTGCAATCAGTGACTCCTTTTTGGAAAAAAAACATATTTACTGAAGGATGAAAATCTTTCTTATAGGGAACCTAGTTAGGAAGGGGTAATTTTTGCTCTGAACTTAACTGAGGCGATTCTTTTGAAACAAACTAGCTTTGTTAGTGCTTGTTCTGTGATTTGTAGATAGAAAACCTTAAGAACTGTGCAGCTGGTTTATAAATATTTTGAAAAGGGAAAGATTAAATGATTGATTGGTGTCAACAATATCCACATAGCAGTGTAAATACAGTCTGTGATTCTTCTGTACAGTATCATCTGAACTTGGAATCTTAGTATTTCACAAATACTGATTCTGATTTCTGTCTGCTGCAAAGATTATTGATAGTATGAAGGGAAAAACATACATTAAAGAAAAAGTATACACATGCAAATAAGACTTGTCCCATTGACCTGTGTTAAATAAGCAAGAGTTATCACTCCCTTTTTTGCAAAGCAAACTCTTGAGCAAAGGCAATGCAGAAGACACTGGTAACACAGTAGAGAGCACAAACTGTTTTCTTCCAGTCTAACCAATTTTTTACCCAACCACAATTAGTTGCCTATTGCCAGTGATGGTTCTGGGGCCATAGAAATGGATCTATGTTAGAACTGGGTTTGATCTGGCTAATACAGTGGTTATTAAATGACGTCTCTCTGCTCCAGTCTGTCCTACTGCTGGGATAATTCTTAACTTTGTGTTTTGTTTATTGGTTGCATTTTTGATGACAGCATCTTTTATAATTCTTTGATTCATCATCATCAGAGGAGAAAGCAGGCTATAATGTTAACTGCTGGTATCAGCACAGAGAGACAGGACAGGACTATAATTGTTGGAATTGTCATTCAGATGTGTGTGACTTGATCCAATAAATGCAGGCTTCTGGCACCTTTGTGAGTGATGCTTTTACAGCAGACTGCTGCTTGAGCTTGTCTTGCAAGGATTCCCAGCAGCAGAAAGAGCTACTGCTTTCAGGTTCTCCCCCTTCTCTCTCTTCCCTAAAGGGAAAGTCTGCATAGCTCCCTCATATGATCAAGTGGATTTAATACCATGAAGTAGAAGAATAAGAAGGGACTACCTATAAGAATGCTTTTCTTCTGCCACATCTTTAACTGCTACTAATATCAGACAGCTAGGACATTAAAAACTCAAGAAACTTAAGTAAAAGAGCACAAAGTGGGCATCCATGTTCCTCCTTTACCTTTATTGCACTGGCAAATTTTCCAGTATCAGACAAAGGGTACACAAATAGCAGAAAAATGCAGACAGGCTAAAATGCAAACTTTCAGAAGCTGGCTAAAGAACAATACTCTTTCTGTCCTGAGAGATGGAGTAATCCAGTAAAATCTTACCACTGGTTCAAAGCATGAAACAGAGTCAAAGATGTAAAAAGACTCTCAGTGGATTAAACCAAATCCACAATGGCAGCCAAGCATACCAGCTATAAATGTTCTCACTGAGCCTGCGGACACGGATGCTCTCCGAGTCTCAAGTGATAAAGCACTTATACGTTTGGCTTTGGGCCAAAAGATTTGGAGATCTGAGGCAAAACTGATCACTTTAGGAGAGAGTCTGCTATGGGCAATTAAAGGCAGATTATTGGATTAAGATTTGATGCAAATTTGAAGTCCTTCCTTTTCTTTCCAGATTTATTTTATTTTTCTTGTCTTCTTTGTCTCTGGGTAACTATAATTGAATGCGTCTTTAAACTGTAAATTGTAATTTTGCTGTCAGCAGTGGAGCTTTAATTTCAGATGTTTATTAGAAAATTTCTCTGTGAGCCTCTGAGTTTTGTTAGCTGGAGGGACTTGAATCAATTGTATAGCCTCCCCCACAAAGTCGTGGACAGTTTATCATGTTTTGGTGCTTTGAATGTTTTATTTGCTAGTGTGAGAAGAAGAGATAATCTCTGTCCCAATCCATATTCCCCTCTTCTTCACTGTAGTCATGTTATTCTGCACATATTTGTTTTTAGACAAAACCATAGAGTCCCATCAAGGTTCCCTGTCTGGGAATGTGGCTCTGGTCCACATTTATGGCCATGGAGAATCCACTGTGATATTCTCTTCAGAACTGCATCTAGAAAGGAAGGTTTCCTGTTATGTAGATGAAAAAACACATCTCTAGTCAGCAGTGCTGCTCTCATGAACTGCTACTGAAAAATATGACAAGAGTAAATGAATGCAGAAAAATGGAGGAGAAACAGTCTCAGGGAGAAGTCAGTTTAATTTATGAGCCCCCATTGCTTCTTCAAAGGAAATATATACCCTCTTGCAAAATAAAAAAGGGGATGGAGGATAAAAGCAGCAGCTGAGGATTCTTGGAGTGCAGGAGAATCCTCAGCTGCCATGGAAATAATGAGGACAGCACCAGCTGTTCCCAGTCGGTCCCACACTCTTTGGGGGCACTGTTGAAAGCCAGCTGGTGCACACTGCTCAGGTGATGCTGTTGGTGAGGTACAAATGGTGTGTGCTCAAACCACTAAGGAAAGGTTTAAAATGTGTTTAAAGATCATCATGGCAATGTGGAACAGCTTCTTTTCTGCTTCACTCGGTTACGTTTTGTAAAGCATACTCTGGAATCATGAATATGTGCCCGTGGTAAGTAACTGAACGATCTCACTGCTGCATCTGTGCCTTTTCCTCCTGTTCTCTACCCACTGCTCTGTGACTTCACTGCTCCATGTCCAGGGTGCTAGTAGGCTCTTTGGTAACTGGGTTTTGTGTCTGTGATGTCATATACTTTTACATCAATAATCTAAAAATAAACAACTATTGAGACAGTAAATGAATGGAGAGGCTGGATGGGACCATGTCACCCCAGATTTTGGGGGGATTAGACCTTTCTTTCTGAACCTGTTTGAGAAAACGTGGCATGATGTGTTTTAGCCATGTTAAAGATGGATAGTTAAGGAAGTTTTTATTTTTCTAATCCTCTCTCACAGTGCACCACAGGCTTTTACTCTGTAGTGTCGCTCTATCTTGTGGAGTCTTGTTGCTTAAATAGCTGTAGTTACTCAAGCAACAACAGAGCTGAGTGTCTGCAGAGTGTACCTCTGCCCCTTTACCCATTGTGCTACCTGCAAGAGACAGCAGAACCAAGCAAACCTTTCATATCTGCCAGAAGAATGGGGCCTACTTAAATGCTGTGCTGCAACATCTTAGTTATATGATGGCATTATGTCGCTGTCAGTCATTCCACGCAGAGCTCTAATATCGCTCACTCTCACTCTCTCAGTCCTTCTCGCTTCACTCTAATTGAACCCCTTATAATTAAGATAAATTCTGAGCAATCAAACCTGGAATGTGGATGAACAGTCCCTTGTGCAATCCCAAAAGTTCAGCTTTAGGAGGTTACTTCACTACGCTGTAAATCATTATCCCAGTTTAACTGCAGCATGTGGGACTGAGAGTTCTTGGAAAAGCTTGCTACAGCAACTTCATTTATGAAGATAACTCAGTAGGAAAGGTCCTCTATTTACAGCTGCGTGATTTTATAGGGCAAACTCGATTCTTTAATGTTAGCACCTTAGCAATCAGTGAGAGACAGTCCAGTGCATAGACCCTACAGCTCATTACCAGAAAATGAGGTGTGACTCTTGAAGATGGATTTCCAGTATCTGTTAGTCACACCAGCATTTCAAGATAGAGGGGGACACACAGCACACAGCTTATTTTACTTAGCTTGAGGTACAGCCTTCTACTGATGAATAACAAGGCTATGATGCAGAGGTGCTATGAGTCAGAGAAATACTCATTGTATGGTGGGGAGAAAAAAGAAACAAAGGAGCTTTCAGAAAGACTAATAAAAAAATAAGAATATGCTAATTCTTGTAATAAAGACCAGAAACACTGATGTGGTTTGAATGGTCATGAAACTAGAGGTATTTGGACCAAGACCATGATCGCAGCTTCAGACACTTCCCAAAGTTCTCCCAGTGCAGAGGCCGACAGAAAGAACAATATTTCCTACAGGATTCAACAGGATTCTATATTCATTGTTTTTTTCCAATCAAGATTGATTTATGCAGCTTTTCTGTTGTTGGGCTTGTACATAGTGTTTTGTGACCTGGACCTGGACCTCTCTGACTGTTTGGATCACTCTTCGGACTTCCTTCCAGTTTATATTTTTGGGAATATTTTGTGCTTGGCTCAATCCTGATTTGGTGTTACAGTACAACTGATAACTTCTCAGATATTCCTCAGTTTAGGTATGACTTCACTGGGATGTGTTTTGAGTGAGTCTGGACCATTTCTAAGCTTATGTGAAAGCTTTATCAAATCATTTGGTGCATACTCAGGAAATTGTAATGAATATCAGCTTGCCCTAATTCTGACAGCTGTCTGAGGGGAGACTTATGAGGGGCTCAGAAGACTGGGGTATCTCAATGTTTATGACTGTTTCTAAGACTGCTCTTCAGAAGCAATTTACAAAGTCACATACTGATTCTAACTATGCAAGTAGAACTGCAATGTGAAAGAATAGGTGGGTTTTTTCCTTTTCAAATCATCTGGGGTTTGAATCTTTTTATTAGGATGCCTTGGAATTATGGTCTCTTGAGGTAGTACAGCATCACAAGCACCATGTGAAATGTTCATAGATGTCTTGTACACCATGGCAGTTTGAGGGGAAGGACCAAATATGCTTTTACCTCCATGTTTACTATCTCGACCTTTCACTCAGGATCCAGCCTTAAATTTCATGATAAAGCAGCTAAGTCATACACAGACGTGCTTGACACAGTGGTTTAAAGACCAGAAAGAAAAGCAAATTTCAAATCTGAAGGAAGCACAGATGTCTGGTTCCAACAGTCCAGACTGAATAGGGAAGGAGGTAAGTTTTGTTCAAGTTCAACTTCCCTGGAACATCCTGCTTCACTCTAAAAGAATTTGCAGACATTTTGTATGCTGTCTGTGGGGATCTCCAACAGAAATTTGACATCCTTAGGGCCATTTCATTTTTTCCCTTCATAGGCCACTCTTTTGGATGTGATCTTTGTCTTCATAATCTTCATGATCTTTTGATCTTCATAAAATGAAAATCTCACAAAACCAAAAAAAAAACAAACCCAAAAACAAACAAACAAACAAACCAAAAACCCAAAAAAACTATTGATTTTGTTGCATTAAAATCTTACCATTAAATAATTGTGTAGAATCTGAAATCATGGCCAAGAAATCGCCTTTAGTGCACAAAATCTCTCATTACATGCTCTGACGCTATTTCATTTTAAGTTGTCTGAGCTGTGGCCCTTCGTATGTATGAAGCATTTTCTTAAAGTTGTTATTCACCCCTGTGTGGAAGTCTAGTACAAGCTAAAGACAGTCAAATACCTCTCAAACTCTCAAAATGGCTCTTACATTGGATTCCACTCTGGGGGAGGAAACAAATGGATTGTTTTAAATATATCGCCCTGTCTGGGATCTCTTTCTTCTGTATGCCAAATGCTGAAATAAAACCTGATTTATCTTATTAGGTAGGAATTTATATCTTGCCACATGTATTTCTGAAGATGATTTTTCCTCCTGGTTTGGGACCCGATTCTCTGAAGTGCTGAGCCTCTTCAAAGGGGTGCTGAGCACCTTGCATCTTGCTGAAGTTCAAGGCAGGGTGAACTCACTCAGCACTTCCATGATTAGGCACTTTGTGACTGTGTTAAAGCTTTTCTATCAGAAAGAATTGCTCTTTTCATGGCATTTATTACATGTCTCCTTGAGTGTCCTTTGCAGACTCTTTCTGCCATCTTTCTGTAATACAAGGAAATTTGATCCTGGAGTTATGGTGACAAACCCTTTCAAGCCACGCCACTGCAGCTTTTCTTATCACCAACAACCATCAGTAGAATTACAGCTCTCTATTATTTTGGTGCTTTTTTTTTTATATTCTATGATACATGGGCTTGAAAACTCAAGTGCATATTACTGCTCAGAGACATAGAAGATGGCTTTCACAATAAAATCTCTTTGAAGAAATGAGTAAAAGGGGGAGGGAACACCCAATTAAGTAATTACCTAGTTGTCTCAGTTTATTGAGATATAAGTAATAACTCATTAACAACAACACAGTTCTGGGTGACTGGTAAACAACCGTCTTGAAAGGTCTTTGCAATGGTAGTGGCAAACTACTGAGAATTTCCTGCTGCCTGCTGTGCTCCACAGTCTTCCTCTCCTCTTCCTTCTTCTACCACCCAGGCACTTCTTCCTTCTCCACTTATGTTTCTAACCTGGGCTTGTGTTCCTGGAAATCTGTTATGTTGTTGGCTGGTGGGTTTGCATGGGGCCAACTCCACATTTTTAAGGGGAACTGCCACAACTCAGGTTGATAACAGCTGAGGATTTAAGCCTTTATGTATCCCTTAATCCCCCTAAACAAACCTAGGCAGGAATATAAATTGCATTATAGATGCATACCCTTAGTTTTTTAAGTAAGACTTGTTTGTGAGCATTTTTATTATTATTCTCCCTTTAGCTCACCAGTGAAACTCTTATTTGTGATCAGAACACACAGCTGTGAGGCTTTTAACTTATGTGCATTAGCATCTCCATTTGGAAAAGTAACAGTGGCCTCTCTGAGTGGAAACTGCTTCTAGACCTGTTTGAAATAGAAATGGCTGATAAACTAAAGTTGGACTTGTTAAGAGGGACTTTTTAAAGAGTTTTTTGCCTTAGTTGACCCAGTTTCAAAGTTTTATTCAAAACTGAGATAAAGAATATTGGCTGATGCACAGTTAATAGAAAACCCTCCATAGATTCTTTCTCCATAAGCTTCATCACCAAGACATTAAAGTCCAGGATGATATTTGTCTAGAGCCCTTAGTCAGGCTGCAGAGCCATGCCTGATGTCACCCCTTGTTCTCTATGGTTACTGAGGATGGGTATGAAGGAAAATGTCTCCCCTCTGAATTCTGCATTCAACAGACCAGCTGAGTTTGTTGTGTTGAGTATTACAGGACTGGATGGGCCAGTAACAGTACTTTGGACAGTTTTCCTGGGCATTTGTAAAGAAAGATGGAAAACCCATGTCCTTAATCCTCTCCCACATCTAGCCATGCAAACTGTATGGTTTTTCTCACAGTTTTAGGTTGGAGGTATACCAGCCAGATCCTGATCCATGTGGCAGAGCTGGATGCTGGCTGCTTCTTGCTGCCAGCAGCCTCCAGGAACACATCTGGGTGCTATGAAGGGTCAGTTTAACTTTGGAAACTTGCCTCTTTCTGGCATGCCTCACTGCCTCTGTTTGAACTTTGGGTTTCTCAGTCCATAAGCTGCCTCAGTTTGCTCCAGGCCATCTGCTGTATCCCCATGATGTTGATGGGTATGCTTTTGGGGAGTGAGGAGTAGGGACGGAATGGCATCAGGATAGCAAGTCAGACCAGGGCCTCAGATTAATGATAATTAATTTGATTTTAAACTTTAAATTTATGTTTCCTACCAGTGGTGTAAGCTGCTCTTCTATTGGGTATTGAATCTTCTGTCCTTCATTCCACTGCTCCAAAGTTTCCTGTCTGTTAAGTTGTTATGGTCCCTTCATACAGAAATTAAAGTATATGCTTCTATTTGCAAGCAAACCTGACCTGATCTCATTTCATAGAGGTTGGGTACACAGTGTGTTTGACAACATGAGGGAAGAAAAATAGCTTGGATGAAAAAAGTTGGACATGTAAAAAAAATGTGTTTTAAAATATGTTACTGGTATTTTGTATCTTGTGTAATCAGATAAATCAGTATGCAGAGCAGAAATCCCAGAGTCCTTAGGTCAGTTTGGACCAAGCTTTGTTGTCCTTGGGCTCTTTATTTGATGTACAGTTGTGTAGTGTTGCATAACCCTCCCTTTGCAAACATTAACAATAATCTAAGGTTCAGGCTGAGTGACAGCTATGCATTGTGAATAGGTCTTTTTAGGTGGCAGGGAGATGTAAATAAGAATGACTAAGCCATGCCACATAAACAGAATTCACCATATGATATTGTTCCCTTTGCATTTTTCTAAATCTTTTGAAGCTAGGGAGGGGGAAATGACAGGATGCACAAAAGAAACACAGCTCTCAGCTCAGCAGTCAGTTGGAGCTTGAGATTTGAATTGCAATATCTCTGCCAGATGGACACAGATACCTATGAGGATGCCAGGACAAGACTGCTTCTTAGAGAGGTCAAGTGACTCAGTGTACTTCACCACATCTGCAAATTGAAAATTAAAAACCTGGAGGCATAATTGTCATCATTTCCAAAATTTAAAGAGACAAAATTAATTTTTTCCTCTTGCATTTTTTTTTTTTTTTGCTCCTTCTTTGTCTGGAATATAGATTAGAACCACATTCAAGAAGGCTCATTTTTCCTTGTCAATCAGTAAGGGCAGCCAGTCAGACCTCATCAGTGTAATAATAGATGTTCAGAGTGAATTAGTTAGCCTGATCATATCAGAGGTGACACAAAAGAAGAGAGGGGAATACTTTATAGTCTGCGGTATATTCACTTCTCTGGTAATTTGTCCACATCTGGAAAAGACAGGAAGCAATCCCCCCTAGTTCTGGCCAAACAACTTTAGCAGGAATTGAGGTAGAAGATCACCCTCTGAATGATGCTGGTCTGGCCAAAATAGCATGCTAAATGCTCTCCTGTGCCAAGAGTTTAAACATCCAAAGTACTCCTTGTTAGCCATTTCCCTCCTCTTTAAACTCTGACATATCAGAAGTCTGAGATTCTAGCGTCCAAAACTTTGACTACAATGTAATTTTCAATTACTTGTTTTATACTTTATTCATTATTTGTTGTTAATACAGCAGAGTCTGCAGGTAATCCAGGCTCTGGAGAAAATAGACAGAGAAAATGCAGTGAGAGAGCTAGAGAGCATTTTGGCTTGGTCTGGATAAACATGAATGATGGGGAAGTAAGCCTGGCTTTGCACTCAACAGACTTCTTTGAAGGAAAGAGAGTAGCTGATATAAAAGCATGAACTTTACTCCAGGATGGGTCAGGACAGAGAATGGAGATAGGACTGGCTGGTGTCTGAGTGAGTGTGTTGCCAAAGCTGCAGGCAAACTGTAAGGATATTTGCCAGGGTACAGAAAGGGAATACTCTTAAGAGCATTAGGACAGACCAAAGGGCTAAGATAGGGAGATGAAGCGAGAGCTTTGAAGATCCCATCAGAGAATCAATGTGGGGCAGAAACAATAGCCAGGTATGACGGAGCAGGGAGGGAGGTTTCACTTCTATTACTTGCCTAAGGCAGGTTCACATAGCTTTATGGAGCAATTGAGATGGGCAACCATACCTTATTGTCTGCTGGCATCACCTCCATACAAAGGAAACTTCTGGGGAACAGCAAAAGGGTTATTTGCTCTCAAGAAGAGGAAATCACCATGTTGCTCCATTAGTGATAGATAACCTTTTTGTTCATTTAGATACTTCTGCAATGCCCTGATGTGACAGGGTACTGTTGCATTGTATTGCTCAGAGTTTCCCTGCAACTTTCTGCATGTAAATATTTGTTAAAAAGCACAGACCAAGAGACAAATGAGATGAGTTGTAAGCCTTTTGTAGTTGCGCTTTTGTAACCTTTGAGGTCTTATGAAAACAGACACAACTCCCTACATTCCCCCGAAAGGTACATTTGCCAGAAGGATCAAAATACATATGTAAAAGCTGCTAAGATGATAACAAATGAATATAAATCTAGGCACAAATAAATGTAAGCTAGATATTTTCAGATTTCTGGTCATCAGAGAAATGAGATTCTGACCAGACACTAATCAGAAATTCAGCTAGTTTTAAGATGAAGATCAGTATAATTGCAAAAAACTCTTAAGACATTAGTCAAGGATAGCAAGTACCTGGATGGCATCACTGAGGAAGATTTTCTGATCCTTTTATATGTATTGCATCTTATTTAATGCTGCTTTTCTATTGACAGGGCCTTGTGGGTATGTCTCACCAGTTTGAGACATTTCAGTGTGACCACTTAAGCACCTTTTCCTGGTAACCGAATTTGATTGTCCACAAAATAATTTTCTCTACTCCCAACACACAGATAAGCACATATGTACACACTCATGTATACATGCATACATGTGCATACACAAATCTCTATATACTTATATAAATAAACAGGAAACACAGGCTGCTATGAATGAATCAACAAGAGATTGAATGGTAATATTTACAAAACAGAATAGTACTTTTCTAGGTCCTTACACTTTGACACTTAACTTGGAGCTTTTACAATGGATATGTTTGTTAAAGTACAATGATTTTTAAAAATCAGGTCTGTGGAAAGGGCTTATGTGGGACATCCAAAAATCTAGTGTCCAATTAGCATTTGAAAAGTTATACTATTGTACAATTTAAGTGAGAAGAAACCTTAATTTGCTTTGGGTCATATAGTTTTATTACTTAGAAATCTGTTTTCACAACATGAACTCAGTAAGAACTGCTATTTTTAACTACTGTGATGACAACATGTATGTGTCTAAATAGAGAAAATATATCTCTACAGGTCCTTGCAAAAATTATTAAGAGTCAAGATCTGTGGCTGGTTTTTTCTTGCAAAAATTCCAACTGGTGATTTTTTTTTTTGCCTACAGACATATTTAGGGAACCATTTCTAATTTATATTGTTCCATGGAAGACTTGCATAAAGTTATTAATATAATACCAGATGATTTTGGGAGGGGAATTAAATATTCTGTGCAAATATTGACTCACAAATATCCAACATGTTCGATAAACTGAATTATTAAGTAATTCATAGGCTAAAATGAGTACAGAGGTTCAAAGCATTTATCTGAAAAGAAAGTTTTCCAAGACCAAAACCCTTCATTAAAATTTACCTAAAGGAAAAAAAAAAATCACAAAATCACATGACTCCTAATGAAATTTAACATCTCCTCCCTCTCCACCCCTCCACTGTCTGAAAAATTAGCTTTTTCATTTTGAGCACTGTATTAGTCAGAGTATTTATTTGATCAGCATAAGTTTCAGTAACTTCTAAAATTTTGTTGTTATCCATTAATGTTTTCTTCACTTTTGGAGTGCCCTGCATCAAGGCTGGAATGTTATTGGTGCACAGAAGCAGAGAGATGTTTCAAATTTAGTCTTTTTTCTTCTCCAGTACAGAGAATACGAAATACTGTTTTGCAGAAACTCTGAATAACTGTAGGAATGTCTGCCTCAGAGGAGCCATGTATTATGCACCCATCTTCTGGTTTCAGGTTTTTCTTTTTTTTCTTAGGGGTAAAAAAATTCTTGTTGCAGTGAAATCTGCCTTCTGGAGTGAGGGTGTATCAATAAAATAACATACAGTTCAGAACTGAGAATATTTACAAAATCCATTAAAGGTTTTCTGTTCCCCAGCTGTTTCTCAGAAGGCTCACCACCAAAATGATTCATACAAAAAAATCTTAAGTAATTTGTATTAATACATTTCCAAAACATTTTCAAATACATTGAGACAGACTATTTAAAGTTGTGTTAGCTGTCATGGATAGCCTATGCAACCTGTCATCAGATGGACAGTTCTTCATTGATTTCTTTCTTTTGACAAGAGTCTCTGGTTTTACATGCAAATTTGTCATCTTAAATTTATCCAGGATATAACTGTTCTTATCCCACAGCCGAGCTGCTAATCATGTACAGTATCAGTGTACTGCTTAATTCCCACTCGGACGCTATCGGTGAGCCTTGAAGGAGAAGCAGCAACTTTTCACTTTGAAAAGTTGCACTTGTGGTGTCTCTGCAGCCTGATACTAACTCTTTTGAAATATTCTTAGAGACAGCCTCCCCACTGAATCAGCCTAAGTCGGTTCGGAATGCTGCCATGTGTGATAGGATAGCTTCTTGGGAATGGTATAGCAGACGCACAAAGGATCAGCCGCCGTACTCTTTGAAAGCTTTAGAGAAGGTGGCTCACCTTAAGATCACCAACTGCAAATTTCCAGGGTAACATGCCAAGGGAATGCCAATAGGGTATCGACTGCAGCTGGAATCATCATGGAAAGATGCAATTTCTGGCAGCACAATTGAAATGTACAGCCATGCTTGCCAGAGCATTTTCTAGCTGAGTGGCAGCATTCAATGAAACAATTGAAGAGGCTCCCAACAATCTGATCAGTGGCAGAACAAAGCCATCTTGAAGCAAGCCTATCTATTGTCACGAGTTTTTTGGCAGAACCAGTTTTCTTTACTCATAAGCTTATGATTGACCCTAAAAAATAGTAAATAATTGAGCAACCTGGTTTAGTGGAAGGTGTCCCCACCCACAGTAAGAGGGTTGTAATGAGGTGATTTTTAAGATTCCTTCAAACCCAAACCATTCAACGTTTCTATGTATGTATGTATGTATGATTCAAGCTTCTCAGATGGGTACTGATCAGAACATGGAATATTGCCACTTTTGCTCTCTTCATACAGTATGAAGGATGCATTCTGCTTGGATGAGTTTAGAAAAGACCATAGAGGAATTTTCTGAAGAAAAGAATATTAAATTTTTAAAACCTGTTACAGCAATTTGTATCTAGCAGCTTTCAGAACACTTCAGACAGTTTGGTTTATCTCTGAATAATGTGCTACCAGTATTTGACCTGTAAAACAGGCTCTGAGAAGCCCACCTTTCCTTTTGACACCACTGAGCCAAACAATCTGGGGTAAAACCTCAGCTGCTGTCAAAGATGTTACCGCTGAAGTCAGTGGAAGCACACTGATTTACATTAGCAGAAGTTCTGGCTCTGTGCCTTCTTTTGTCTTCCATCCCAGTTCCAGGGTTATAACAGACCACTCCTGAGTCAACTGGAAGGATTAGACTGATGATTTGGTATTTCAGGGATTAAAATGCAGCCTATGATGGAGCATATGGTCTTCTTCTGCCCTTTAGTATTCCTATATCATGCATCTAGTGCAATCTGCTGCCACAGAAATAGGAAGCCTTATAGCCTACCAGAAATAGAATAAATAAGAGATATGTAAATAATAGAACCCTATATAAATTATGAAAAGAGCACAAAATAAGTTTATTACCCCACGAAAATGAATTGATTAAAGTGGGTGAGCATTTCTGAGCTTTTAAAAAACAAATGACCAAAGCTACAAATTATATAGGTCTTTAACAGTACAAATAAAGAAAATTAATAACCAGACCAGCCAGTATTAAAGATTGTGTGGCTAGAGAATTCATCACTCTATTGACCTGAACTTTGGACCGGTTACATATCCCAGCTGTAATTAAAACATACACACAGTTTACCTGCCTTAAAACTGCATCAGGTTACACTGGGTTAAACTAAATGCCACAAGCTTGGATGAATCCAGAGGGGCTTTTGTCTCCTGCACTAAAATATGAGATCACTGCCCTTTATGTTTCAAATTGTATCACAACAAACATTCTGTGTAAGAGGATCCAGCAGTTTATATTGCAAATGCACCACAGTTTCTGCCAGCACAGAACTGGTTTGTATTTTTTTCACCCTTTTTTTTCAAGTATTCCAAGACACTGCCTTAATCCTTCATTAAACAAAATTATCTCTAGTCTCATTAAGACTCTGGAGTTCATTGTAACTGGCACCAAGCAGGAAAGAGGCAAAGGGAAAGAACTGGGTATCAGCAGTGATAAAAGGCAACATGAGTGATTCTTTGGTGCTGAAATACCCTTCTGCCATGGCTGGCTGTAAGTGAATTGGCTGGACAGATTTTCCAGATCCCCTGAACGTTCCTAAATTACTATACTCACCCAATTACAGTCCTCAGGGGTCACATTTCATTTTCTGAAAACTGGTAACAGGCCACCACAGCTGATGAAATGATGTGGGTATCCAGGCAACTATTGTGCTGTTTGATTAATATAGCAAACACTTGTGTGGCATGATCTCACATACTTCCAAATGTTCCACATGATCTGCCGCAAACTGGAGATCATAAAAGTTTGCCTCGTACTTACATTCCCAGTCTTGCATGGATCAGATTTTCCATATGAAAATATTTATTAGCAGTTCTTATTACGCCTCTCTTTTGTATGATTTAACCCCCGACTTTATGCATGAAGTGTCTAGAAACTGGTTGATTTCTGCTTTCTCTTCTCTTCTTTTTCTGCAGTAAAATTTACTCACTTCACTTTATGCCAGTTAGCCATAGTAAAGTTCCAGGTATTACCACAGATAGATTTGCCAGAGAGTTTTAGTTCCTAATGTAAGGCCACTCCAGTAGACATTTTGAACAGCTGTAACCTGGATATGTGTCTAAGGGTACAAAAATTGCAGCCCTTTGTTGCCAGAGAAATAAAAGAGTGATCTCCATAATAACCTAGTTCTCTCACTTTACTAGAGAAGATCTGAGTGCTGCTTCTGCTTCAGATGCCCTGAAAGTATATTTTTTAAAAAAGCAGATCCAGTAAGTGGTATTAGGACTATGTACAAATATCTAAGCTAGTTTCTGTTTTGAATCACACCGCTTTCTGCAGGCGGCAGACTCACTCTGCTTTGCAAATGCTGGAAAGACAGAGCAGACAGAAAGAAACAGCCTGTAACTGATGTTCCCCAAGAAAACTCTGCAGCTGCAAGTCCACAACCCAGACAGCACCTGCTACTCGTCCCATCGAGCAGTTTCCATGGGGTACTCAAGGGGTTAATGGAACCTGCAGTGAAGTGTTTGCTTTGTTCTGTTTGAAATCAAACATCTGATCTTTATCTGAGGTGACAGGTTTAATGTCTTCCTTCTCTGACAAATTTTTACCCGAAAAGGAATGCAAATACATATATTGGTGTGGTTTTTTAAGTGTTCATCTCAGCAAGCCAGTCTTGGAAGATTTGTCCCCTAATAAACAGCAAAGCCATGAGCTTGCGCTGCTTGCTTTAAAACTTATGTCCCTTACATCATTTAAAAGATTTTACTTTAGATCTGTCAGGGGTCAGGTTCTTTGACAGAGCTCTAGGCAAGGTGAAGTATCACTGTTCAGCAATGTTGACTTCCCTTCTCTCTTTTTTCTTTCTGTTTCTACTGCATCTTATTTAAGTTAATATTTGCAAAATATCCTACTGCCAGCCTGATCAAGGAAAAAGCCTTTCTCTTACACATGGCAGGACATGTTTTGGTCAGCAGAAATTTGCTTTAGACAAGGTCTCTCACTTTGGCTTGTTACACTCCCTTCCTGAGGAATCAGAGAAGGGGCAAAGCAAAAAATTAGTGGACTTGATGTGGACAGATGACTGCTCTGGAAACAGGACTGTGAAATACAATCTGTTTTAAATAAGCCAATGAGGATTCACGAAGCTATGGTAGGCGGCAGGTATTTTTTTTTTTTCTCTCTATATATAAACTTTATATACTTGAGTGCAAAAAATACTGTCCAATTCAAAATGACTTTCCATCACCTCTTACTTATTGGGAAAAGACTAGATTCTGCTTTGACTGAAACTTTTGTTATAGATATGAATCATAAAACAGTTCACTAACAAAATCTGTAACAGTTCAGTATTTCTAGCTGAATTAAAAAACATTCTTATTTAAGTAATCTCTCATTAACTCCCTGTCTGGATGGTATGATAATGTTGAAAGTACCTGCTGGAAACATTGAAAAGTCCATTGTGTTTTATCATGAAGTTTTCATTTTGGCTTAGTCATAAAAATGCTCTAAGAAAGCTTTTTGTCTGTTTGTGGCTGTTTGGAAACCCAAAGTGTTTGGTTAGATCACAAATTAAATGAACATTAAAGGTCCTAAGTTGGTCTCTAAATTGGGGTGGGAGAGTAGAGAAAAATTGCAACTTCAGGATGCTTCCAGTCAATCAAGCAAAACTTATTTTCAGTGTTTTCAGGAAGAGTTTTGATCAACTAATTCTCTGTCTATAGCAAAATTTGGATCATGTTTGTTCATGTTATGTTTTAAACCACTCCTCGCCCATGGAGTTTCAAGTGTACTTTTTACTCCATTTTCTCATACCAAGTGTTTCCAGTACCCACTGATAACAAAGCTTTTCACCAACATAACTTCCATGACATGTACGCAACACTACTACTACTACTACTACTACTACTACTATAACAATACTACATGGTATTTGGGAAGTCATCAACTATTTTCCCAACATTTTGCCTCTAGGTCTAGACATCCTAGGACAGAACAGAAGACGGAAGTCCTGTATTCATGGATGAATACAGGACTTCTAGATTCTTTTTCAGTCTCATATTGTTGCTTTCCTTTTGGGTTACAAAATTGGATCCTTTTAAGGACAGACTCAATATTGCAGTAAGCACTGACTAACCAATGATGCCATGGGGTGCCATGGTGCTGTAGCATAATGACGGTCCAAGAAATCCTTGCATCCACCCTCATGGGGAGCCCATACCCACAGAGACTCCCTAAAGTCTGTTGCAGCCACCCTGAACAAGAAATTCAAATATGCATTTGATTGTGAATTTGGACCTATGCAAAAACTGATGTGCAAACACACCTGAGCTGGTGGGCAGTGCCTGCAAAATGGGAGCCACCAATGTTCTATTCCCAGCTGCTGCAGTGGTGGAAGGCCCTTGTGCTGGGTGGTAGCTGCTCCACAGTGTGGCAAATTGCATTGCTGGCACCAAAGCTGCTGTTGTCGCTTCCAGCTCCAAACTGCTCTCGTCTTTGCGATTCGTTACTGGGAGTGAGCGTTTTCTGCATGTCAGGTTTTGGTTTCACAGGAAGTGTGATCTCAACTGGATTCCTGCCAAGGACATACTTGCCACAGAGCTTCTATCAGACTTCAGTTTTTGGTAGCGTTGCAAGTCGATGGCCATAAATGGATGGGAAGGTGCTCTTCTATAACTACCACGGGCACCCGAATAAACTCTGTTTTCATGCTGTGTGTTGAGAATCTGGCAGGGGACAGGTTTGTTTGTGCTGCAATGAGATTCTGGCCCCACAGATCTGTCTTCATTTTTCAGGGTTTCTGTTTGGTTTTGCCTGTGCAGTCCTTGGCTGTGCCCTTTCCCCTCTTACTGCTCCTACCAGCAGACTGAAATGCCTTCATTCAGCTTTTTCCCTTTTTTAATCTGCTGGTGCCCTCTGAGGTAGAGCCAAACAGGAGCATAAGCATAGTTATCACAGCCATAAGGCGATGTAATGTAACTCTGCTCATACAGTGTTTCTCTTTTATTTTATTTTTCTGTAAAAAAGATGTCATGTGAGAAGGAAAAAAAAGGCGAAAAATATCCAGTCTTCCTTGGTGCAGTTAGGAACCTTCCCAGCCACCCTGCATGGCTCCCACCACCTATTATCTGGGGACAAATATTCACCCACATGCTATGCTGCTATTCTGCTGAGAATACCCAGGACCCAAAAGAAGATGGACCTATGGGTGCCCTGGGTGGGGAGTGAGGCAAAGCACAGCCTGTCCCAGTGGTGAGGCTGGCTGGGGTGGCAGCCGGTGGGTTTGAAGCCACCACCCCGCTCCTCAGCTGCGGGCTTTTCCAACATGATCTATAGAGCGATGCTGACAGTAGATTTTCTGGCAGCAATAAAGGTGGCCCGATTCAGAGAATAATTACTGTATGCAAATGAGTGTGATTTGCCTCTGCCCTTTTATGGATGACTCTGCTCTGCCATTCATCAGGGCCACAAATTTCACTTGGTAGGAGACGGATTTAAAGAGACAGCCGCCTCTAGAGCTTTGTCTCGGACTTACTAAATCCATGCTTAAGTGTCTTCATAAATAGACGTGCATATGTTATAAAGGGGATGGCAGATTCCAGCCTCTTTATCTATGTATTATTGCTTAGAAAACTGTTGAGAAAACATCCGACTCTATGGCCATACAGTATATGAAAGCTTTCACTGCTTTGAATAACAGTCTCTTCTCAGATCAGGGTTATATGTGGTTTAGTATGGCCTCTAGTGTGTTTTTTCTCTCTCACTGTGTCCTTTATGATGTTTATATGGTATGTGCCTCAGTGTGCAGTGGAGGAGGGAGAGAGTGCTATATTTTTTTCTGATGACGATTAGTTAATGGCTATCACGTTCACTGTAGTAATGGTAGAGGCTGCACTCACAGCAAGAAGCCTCGGCATGTTTGTGCTGTTGAGGTTCAGTCCATCTGATGGCTGGGAGGAAATGTCCTGTAGTCGTGACATTCCTGTTATGGTCTTGGTCTGATTATGCCATCAATATATTGTGATAAAAGGGGGAAAACTGCGGCAGAAAAAGAACCAAATCAAAATTTTTGTTTCTGAGCATGGTGTGAGCCGGGTGGGTGAGCAGGAAAAGAAAACTGTGATGAAGTCAATCTGGTTTTATTCCCTGATGCTGGACACAGGAACAGGGTGGTGTGTTCACAGGAAGTCTGTAGTACTTAATGTGTCACTGCTAAATATCAGTTTGTGCACTTGCTCCCAGTGTGTTCTGTACACCCTCCTCCTCAGCACACGGAGGAGAAGGGAAGGAGGGAGCTATAAATGAAACAGGCTCGTCTGTCACTGGGCTGTCTTGTTACTCATGTGGCAGCAATACACCGGTGTCAGTACATCCACAACACTTTTCTCCCAGTGCCACTCAAAAAACAGAGGACAGAAGCTGTGGTGTTTCGGCGTTTGTCGACAATGTGCACCACTAGAGGCCATCACACACTTCCCTAAATAAATATCAATTAATGCATTTGTTTTGGGGGAATTCCTGGGCCCCTTAATCTAGCCTTGTGGCACTAGTACTTCAGTTCTGGGTTCAGGTCCTTTGGCTAAGACATCTGTGCAAAATATACTTCAAGAGAGAAGTTGTTTTAAGGAAGCCTTTGGTCCATATGCAGAATGCATCAGACTTTTCCTTTGAATACAGCAAGTGGGTATCAA
Organism: Parus major; assembly: GCF_001522545.3. NCBI lineage: Eukaryota > Metazoa > Chordata > Aves > Passeriformes > Paridae > Parus > Parus major. The sequence continues at coordinate 92,948,455 of NC_031769.1, forward strand.
ATGAAAGTGAAAAAAACTGGGCCCATTTTCCTCGGGCTATCAAGAAAAGTGGGCAACACTTTCAGGTAAATGGGGAAGTTTACTTGTTTCTAAAGTTTGTGGCTTGTTCACTTCCAATTTTGGCGTATTTCCTGTTTTACAGAGACAGGCTTGGTCTAGTTTGCTACATTCAAATCACTCCACTCCTTGTGACAAATTGTAACCATTTGCAGCAGACTGGACAGCTAAGGAGTTATTCGGCCTGACTAAACATTTTCTGACATTTGGAGGCATAGGTGGTTTTCTGATAAACAAAACTTGAATAGTCCTGGGCATTCATATTTTTCAGTGGAAATCCAGGAAAATACCTGATTGTGATTCAAGGCTAGTAAAAAGCCAGTAAAAATCCTAAAAGGATTTTATTCTAAAACTCAGTGTGGAAGATGGGAAGTGTAAAGTCTTACTAACCAAAATTAGAGTTTCTTCAGGGATACTACCAGTGCTTCTACATGGGCCTGTGATTAAGGTGAACTCCACACTGGAGAGCCTGGTACTCACGCTCACACAAGGAGAAGAGCAGGGCAGAGGCAAATGTTTGGAGACTAAAGTTAATTATTGGCAGCAAAAAAAAAAACAACAGTTTTCCTATATTATTAAGATATCTTTATCCTATGTCTGTTGAGCTGCTGTTTTAATACAGGTTGACCTCTGACAAAGATTATAATAATTTGACATTCCTGTAATGCGTTAATATCCAGAGTGACTCATCTGGGAGGTGGATTCTGACTTAAAACTTCAGAGTCGATCTGCTTTGGTCCCATTATTGTTTCTGTTAAGATGAGTTTTAAAGCTTCAACCTTAGTGGGTTTTCATGTAGCCTTGGTGTGTAGTAGAAGATTAAACCAGTTATGAAACTGTTTCTCTGATTCTCTGTTTCTCAGCCATCACTGTCGGACACCCTGCATTGCTGTTGGGGAGCATTTTGCATGGAGGTCAGCCTGCTTTATGTGCCATCAGGCATTGGAGTCCTTCTGGACTTTTTTTTCAGTTCTGGATAGGGCACTGAGGTTTAGCATGGCCATCCCATGAAGGGCAAACTTGATGTAATGAAACTGTGTGCTGTCCAAGGCAGCCAGGGCCCTGATGGCAGGAGCTGGTGGGATGTCCTGTGGGACCTGACTGAATTCTCTACCAGCCACAAGGTGCTGCTGCTGCTGGGCAGAATGTTTAAAAGGTGTTTTACCATTGTTCAGTTTGCACAAGTTTTACTGATGTTGGACGAACTAACTCTGGGAGGGTGCCAGGGGAATTTCCAGTAGTCTGAGAGAAATCTGGATCTAGCCAGTGTGGAGTTAGGGAATGGAGCAAGCAACTCCAAAGAGAAGGTTTAAATAAAAATATTTCTTTTCCTTTAGATCCACAAGACATTTAAGACTGAGGCCTTTTGAGACTGATTAAGCCAGTGCTGCTGGTGGCTTGTGAGTGTGGGAGTAAGGCCTGCTGTGCTGCAAAATCTCCAGGTCACAGATAGAGGAAAGAGAAGGAATGGGAGAGGAAATGTCATTAAATATCCACAAAAGTTTCCATTGAAACTGTGGCTTCATGTGTCTGTATCCCTTCCTACCTAGAACTTTCTTCCTTCCTTTTCAGCCTCTCCTTCTGATCCTCTGTGAATACAATTGAGAGACAGTTTCTGCACCCTGGATATTGCACCACATGTGGTTTGAATACATACACATATAGGGCAAGCTCTGGACTTATTGCACATTTTTTGTAGTACACACTATAAGCTAGGCCCTGGTGAGGCAATCAAGAAGAAAGTTCTCTGCTCCAAGGATTTTGCCATCTAAGAGTGCGGGCAAAAGTTGACAGAGGGTAGAGGGGGAGAAATAGGAAGTTTATATACAGTCAGCTGTACTTGACAGGAGCAATTTAATGCATAGATGGGACAAGGTCCTGCAGGACATCTCTGGGAGGTCTTGCTGGATATCCAGACTCACATAGGTGAAGTCACAGAGGCAGCTGCGGAGCAACCTGACGAGGAGATAAACAGGCTGTTGGCATGGGAGTCCAGCTAACTGAGCAAACCATAGAGGGCTTTTTTCTTATTCTTGAATAAAGTAACTATTTAAACTAGACATCTAAATGCAGAAAATTTCCATACTTAATCCGGCATTTTTTTTTGTTCAGAAGTTTCTATGAAATTTGAACCAACAAGTTTTTCCAGCTAAATGTTCACCAGCTGAAGTCCACTCGTAACGTGTTCTTCTTCTGCTGAAAATTTTCCTCCTCTTCTCAGAAATCTCTTGTTCTCCCTAGTGTTCATGGACAAATGCCTTGCCAGGAGAGGAGCAGCTACACTACCTCAAGACAGAGACTTTTGTGTCCATTACCCATAATGCATTAAAATGGACAAAAGGTTTCTGAAACACACACTGAGACACACCACAGGAGAATGGTTAAAAGAAAATAGAGCATCTTTTCAGTCAAAACATCCTGCAGTATCTCCACATAATGCTTCATGGCATATGACAGGAAGAAGATGACATCTCTCATCACTAGTCAATAATAAAAACCATGTCAAGTATGAATTGCCTTTGAAAAAAATACTGTACATGATTTCCATGGTCAGACATCCTGGAAAACTTCCAAGAAGGGGGAAGAAGGAGGGGAAAAAGAAAAAAGAAAAAAAAATGTTATTGATTTCCTCATTGGGAATGTTATATAACCTTCATATTTTATTAAAAAATTTTACTCTCACTTTGTGAAACGTCCTTTAACACATTATGTCATTCTGTAATACAATAGTTCTCCAACTCCTTCCAGCCCCATCTCCCTGATGTGTTCTCTCAACTGTAGTTATTTTTTTCCTTTTAAAAAAATATTTCTGATAAAATGTTTGCAAGTGTTAAACAAAGGGGTGCACTTTAGTGTAGCATAAGTTAATGCAGGCATCAGGTAACACTCAGAACATGCTGACATATTTCAAGCAAAACATGGGAAATTCACTTAAAAAACCTTATTTTTTTGTCTTGAAATGGAGACTCATAGTCTTTGTTTTAAGAACACAAAACTTTTTTTTTTTTTCCTTCTCTTGTAATAGTGGATTCCAGCTGCAGGACTCCTCAACTTTTCCTTTCCCCCTTCCTCCTTTTCCACTTTTCCTCCTCTCCCTCCTCCCGAATCTCTCCCCCTCCTTCCCATCCGGCATCTACTCACACACACATACTCTCTAACTTTTTGTTTTTAGTAGCTGCTGCCCCATAAGAAATGCTATCCAACAGACCTGGTGCCTGTCACCGCTTCCCATCACATGCCTGGTAATTAAACTCTGACTGATTTATTGACTGACAGCCAACAAATCCCAACCCAGTTTTTATGATATACATGCCTCCCCAGGCTAAATTCACTCAAACAACAGCCCAGCTGAAAAGGAGGAGGAAAGGGAAAAAAAAAAGAGTGATACAGAAAAAGCTCTATACACACGCGCATGCACACACACACTCACATACAAAAAAAATCTCGTTTTGGTAGATGAAGGGGAGACATTTTGCAAAGAAAAAAACTCAGCACAACATCTCTTTCAAATCCAGACTTGGAAAGGGAATGGAGGGGGGAGGAGGAAAGAAGTAGTAAACATCATTACTTCAGCTTTAAGATTCATTTGAAACGTCTCACGTACAAAAGAGCTCTGAAGGGGAAAACAAGACGTGCTTGCAGCTAATATTACAGTCAAGTTCCAATTTTACCTAAGGGAAAGCAGCTTTATTAAAAGTCATGACTGAAATTGCGTGACAGGTGCCAATATTCTCCACCCTGACAGATGTGTCAGTTTGCGAATGCCATTTTCTTGTCAGCGGTCCCTAGATGGAGTTGCTCCCATCACCATTTGTCTCTCTTCCAGCTAGATCACACATGCCCGTCGCTTGCCTCCAAGCTGCGCTGTGTTGTTTGATATGTGGAATCTTCACAATGAGACTTATTAAAAGACAGTCCATTATTTTTATTTAGAGCATTTCCAAAACAAGCAGAGCGCGCAGAGATAATTTAAAAATTGTGCGGCGGGTCATCTCCAGGCCAGAGCGGCTCAATTGTAAATGCATAAGAAAGCAGTGTCTCCCCCGAGCCCCTCCTCATCCTTCAGTTCATAATGAGGTTGATTTGAGTGACATTTAACCCTTGAATAATGGCCCTTCGAGTCAGCAGGACTCTATAGCTGTGCTCTGCAGAGGCAGTTCAGCTTGAAGGATTAATTCTGCTCCGATTTTTCCTAAATCTCCACCCCCCCCCACCCCCTTCTGCTCTCCTATTTTGTTACAGGTGTGCTTCACAGCGTACCACTAGATGTAAAAGACTCTTGATCGTCTGTATTTATAGACCCTTTTCCTCCTCCTGTTGGTTTCAAACACAAAGAAAAATGGTATCTCTCAATCGTGCTTGGTATGAACAGCAGGTAAAGCTGCAGCAGACTCCTCTCCAGCCTCTGATGGAAAATTATTACAGATGAAATGATTCTGTAATGGAAATGGTAATAGGAAAGTTTCATTCTAAAGGATGTTTGTGCTAACATGAGAGGCTATAATATGTGATGGATTTGGATGCAGGAATAAGTGTGATCTCAAACTGAATTTTACTTCATCATTTCTAGAGGTGGCACTGGGGGGCTGGAGGAGGGCTAATGGACAGTGCTTGCAAACACTGCTAGGTGAAAGGACTTGAAATGTGAGATCATTGATGTTTCATTGTCCCAAGGTAAGTGGCTGTTGCTTCAGCATTTCTTTCTTAAGTACATGGATGCTAATTCTTAGGCTAATACAGCTCATCAGCCCTGGTGAGTATTTGTCTCTCAGGGAAGGTGTGTGGTGGAATCATAACTCAGCCTTTGCAAATGATAGGGAGCTGCTTTCACTTCTTGTGAGAAAACACTAAATACTTTTACCTCTTCATCCTTAGCTTGGTGCAGGATATGGGCTGGACCTTTTTCCTGCCTGATTGCCAGAGAAAAGTTGCCATCACAGGCAGCTGCAGACTGGACCGCAGGCAAGACAGGGCTGCAGACTGGCTGCAGTGTCAGGTGACTCTTGTTTTCCAACAGTGTGGTGATCCTTGCATGCTCTTTTGGATCATATCCTTTCTAGTCCCTCTCAGCCCTGTCTCAGGACTCTCAGCTGAGGAAAGTCTGGGATGATCTTCCTTCTTCACAATATGAGCAGACTCCAAAGTTTTGGGAGACAACAGATGGATTAAAAGGCATCACAGCAATATTTGACAGAACCTGGAAGGAAAATGAAAGTTTCACTCTCTAGCAGAGAAAACAAGGAGAGGAGAAACACGGAAAATAATTAAATTAATAAAATAGAGATTGGTTGTATCAATGTCCACAGAAGACACTTCTATACCATGTGAGCTGAAAAAGTATTAGAAGAATTCAAATGAAAAAGCTCTCATAATCTGCAAGCCTTTCTTAGGGGAGCATTTCCATTACACAGTCACCTGGACAGCCCAAGCATAGATTTTTCACTTACTAGTCTGTCACCCTTTCCCACAAGCAATCCTTCAGAAATTTATTTAAGAATTATAAAACCATGACCAAAAACTACTAGTGAGTTTTCTTCCCCATCTGAAAAAGAAGATGGGCTGCCACGGTAATTTTTTTTTTTTCCCCATTCTCCCACAACAATGTCTGCAAACCTGGAGCCACATTTCTGGGAGCGGCCAAAGAAGCAATTATACCACTGTCCAAACAGCCATCAGCTCTGGGGCAGGCCAGGAACACACCAAACAGCTCCTGAATTACACAACATATCAGCATTTCTCACCTGGGAGGAAGGGAGATAGGGTTGAGGAGGGAAGAGAGAAGAGGACAAATTAAAAAATACACTGCTTATTTGGTTGATTTGTCATATTGTTAGAAGCATTAATCTGCCTTCCCAGGCTCCAGGAATCCATTCTTCTTTTTAAGCTAAAGAAAGAGGTGGGCAGCTTCCATGAAAGACGAGAAGAGGGAATGTTTCAGCAGTGTGCTCTAACAGTCAGAAGCTCTGGACTCAGCTGACGGAGAAATGAGAAAAACCTGCAGGTGAAAACCTTGTGCAGGGCAGGGCAGCAGACTCCATGTGACTGTGGGCATTGAAGCAGCCTGTGCAGATGACTGTAACTGCTGTGGCAGATCTGATCTGGAGTCCATCTCTCAGGCAGGATCAAGGCTTGTAGGTCTTAATAAAGTCAAATCAACACATAGCAATAAAATAATAAGTCTGGGCAGCTGACAGATGCTAATGAGCATGCTTATTTAAACCACCAGCAAAATCCAGTTGAAAACTAAGCAGATGCATAAAACTCTTGACTCAATCCTTTTTATTTGGAGAGAGATAATTAGGGCCCATAGGACATTTTCAAGGAAGATATTTGGGATGCTGTATTAAGAGCCCATTTCTGAGCATGATTAACATTATTGCAAGAGAAAGTATCCTGTTTTTAATCACAGAATGTTTTGAGTTCCATGTATTTACAGGTTCACATGATATAGGCAGACAATGGAAAAAACAAATAGGCAGAAGGGGACAGTGTGATGAAGAGCTGTGCCAAAAGCACTACAGCTGATGAGTCCAAGGAGACTTAACTATGTTCTCAGTTTTTTCAGTGGAAAGACCCAGGCAGGAGACACACATATGCAGATCTTTTGGGAGCTTTGGGTAGATAAACATATAATAGTTATTTTAAACGTCAACTTCACTGTAAATGAGACCATTTGCTCTTGTGCCTGCTTATGCTGAGTATAAGAAAGCATTTACATTATTGACTCCAAAATCATATTCATGTCATGAAACAGTGGGGCCTTCACTGAGTGCAAGTCAATCAGGGTGACTGCAGCCAACAGAAAACAAGATTTACACACTGGCAAAAATGGAAACGATCCCTCTTCCCCTATTCCTCGCCCCCAAGTATTTGCACTTGCAAACTACTGGCCTTCAGCTGCAACATGGAAATAACTCAGATGGTAATAATTCTAAGGAAAACATTTGCTTTTTGTAAAAAAGCTTCATCACTGGGAAAACTCTGATGTGATTTTTGCATGGCTTTCCTTTCCCCTGTGACATATTGACAGAAATTTGCAAAGAAGGTCTCCTTTCCCAGGAAAGCAGAGCAGAGATCAGCTGCTAGGGCTTGGTGGTCCTGGTGTATGAGATTCATATCCTGTTTTTTTTGGTAAAAGAAAGGCAAGAAGATCCTGGGGACGTAGACATATCTTGATCTTTCTTGTCCTGTGTTTCACTGGTTTTGCTTCTGTACTGTTCAAAGTGACTATGTCAGTAAAAATTACACTTCTGCTAGCAAGCGAGCAACCTGCTTTGGGGTAACCTTTATTCTTTTTTTTTGCACCATTTTTCTTATTTCTTTGTTCTGCTATAGTGCCAGGGAAATCTAGAATGCCCTATACATTAATACCACTGGCTTTTCTTTTTCTTTTTGGCAATCACTAAGAAGAATAACACTTCATGTGGGAGACAGCTGTTCAGATATGCTTCAAGTGAAGCTAAGTTGATACATATACATTATACGCCACTTTTTTATTTTTTCATGTCTGCATTTTGTTTCAAATTCTACAAAAAAATCATGATGAAAATGTAATACATGTAATGAAATTGTATAATTAATTTTAGTATAAAAACAAATGTTATAGAAAATAAATGTTATAAAAATATGACAAAGGCTCTTAGGATGACCTCTAATCAACGAAGGATTTCTCTCTCCTTTTGTCAATCTGCATTCACCTATTTAATGTTTCCTATTCACTGATATGAAAGCACCTCAGACTATGAATCTGAACCTCAAAAAATGTGGATGACTTCCATGGGACACCTTTCTGGACTTGAACAACCACAGGGGTCTCCAGAAAGGGAAGGATGTGAAAAATGAGTGTTTCTACACACAGATTGGTTCATCCTGAATATTTCTCCTTCTTTCCTATATTATCATATGTACACCAGGGAAAGAATAATAAAATGGCACTTTAAAATAGTAGGAAGAAAATCAGGAAAAGAAGGTCAAGAAAAATTGTATAAAATCGAAAAAATGAACCTGTGCCCAGCTTAAGATCAAGAAAGACAAGCCCCATATTTTTAAATGTGTAGAAAAATAAAGGAAAAAAGGAATATAAATTTCTATAGTGATAAAAGCTACTGATTAAGATACCCAAGCCACCTCAAATCAGTTTATTTGAACAACCTGAGAAAAACAAAAGTCGGCATCTCTTATCTGTATAGCATAGCAGTGGTTTCTTATCACTAACTTTAAAAACTCTGTTGGCTTGCACTAGGTTTGATTCCAATGAATTTGGCCCAATAAATCTTACTAACACTTATTCCTTGAAGTCATGGCTTAACATCTGTCTTGAGTTCCTTTTAAGTTTAACCTTAAGTCAGAATTTCCTGCATTTTAATAGTTGCTTCTTGATAACTGCAACACACTTAAAACAAATTTAACCTTTCAGTTACAGATCTTCACTTCACAACACAGTTTTACTGCATGGAAAAGCTATCTTTAATGACTTAGAAGTGATTTTCCAACTTAAGCTTATATTTTTCCCCTTCCACAACTGTCTGAACATAGTGATTCAATTTGGCTTTAAAAACAAAGAAATACACATGGCAATGTATATATAAAAAAATCCTAATCTTCTTCAGGCTTTTCTCTCTAGCATTGCATCAACAAAATTGTTGATGAGGTGTTGGCCTGTGACTAACTTGGTGTGGCCTTCATGGAATATTAATGACTTTGTGGGTCTCAAGCCAAAGAAACCCTTTAAACTGCCACGTAATATCAAGTGTTGCATCAATATCACATTCTAGATGGCACAAATGCATATCCAAGTCTCAAGCTGATGGACAAACACATGTGTCCGAGCCTCATCAACTGTTTTGACCACAAGGAAAAGGATGAAGCTGGGTAATTCTCAAGCTATAAGCATGACTGCTGAATACTTAGAAATAGTTGAGCCACGTTTTGGCTGCACTATTCCACAAGCACTTACCCTGAGGCATGGAAAATGTCAGCCACTGTGAATAAAGTTTATTAGTGTTTTGAGTAACTGGAAACTCTCCCACAAAGCCAGGAGTTAAGCAATGCTGAATAATAGGTGGCACTATGCAATCCAATGGTCCTGCTTGTTCCTGTTTTGCAATGTCTGCAGCTGACATGCTCATTTATGGTTTGTAGACTGTCTTTTTTCCCAGTCCTTGGGGTCAATCCCACTAAACACAAGTGTATACTTGTGTAGCTTGACGTGCATCATCTCCATCTTAGGGACAAATTCTGATAATTTGTTTCTCTTTTCTCTGCTAAAGGTATCTGAAAGACACAATGTATATCTTCTCTCTGTTTTTCCAGATTTATCAACAGGTGATGTGGAAATCTGTGAGTCATCACTGCACTAGACAGAGAAATGCTGCCAGAAGCAGTGGTCCTCTTAGCTGCTGGCACTGTCAATCAGACTTTATGTTGGCCCTGTGTCTGTGCCCTGTAATTAACCCCCGGTATCCTCACAGTTTTTCAAAAGTCCTGTTCCTCACTGAGCTCACATGGGGATTCTTCCTCCAGTTATGTTACCTGGATGGGGTTGGAAATTTAAACTGCTGCTGTGGGTGCCAGAAAACTAATGCTGATGATCTTTATTTACTAATCAAGTAGTTGAGTTTATTCCTGCTGTTGGGAGCCCACAGTTAATTTGGGATCTGTTAATTCCTGATGTTATTGGGTAAACCCAGTAACATTAGGAACAGTCTCTTCTCAGAAATTTATATTTTGTCTTCAATACACCTTGAAACTGTTATATCACTGGTTTCTTGCAAGGTGATTGATTCTGTTTTTACCGAGGTTCTCTGGAGGTTTCTCAGAAGGTCTGAGGGAATGGTATTTCCACACCATTTTCTGATGCTTTGGATGCAAAGGCCAGAGAAGCTCTTCTGGCTGTGCTGAGCTCTGACTGCCTGATTTTGATCAGCCTGTACAGCCCTGCCAGTCAGAAAATGAGGAGATGTGCAAGATAATAGCCAGTCTCCAGACTTAATCCCATTCTGTCCTTATGCTTGAAACATCAGGGACACTGAACAGCAAGGTCAACAAAAGCCATCTACAAAGGCTTATGAGCCCAGATAGCTTAGTGCCCTTACAGCTGAGTTTCTGGGGTCTAAACATAGAGCCATGGACACTGTTGTGTCCATACTCTCTCTTGTTTGGGACTGTGTTGTCATACACCATGTCTGGCTGCTACCCTACACAAATGGGGGTTTTGTTCCATGTTTTGTGCTGGCCCACCTACTGAGGAGCCAGGGGAGAAGTCCAGGTAGATGCAATAGGGAAAGCAGAGTCAGGATCAGCAAAGACAGCATATGAATCTGAGAAGCAGGGCAGTTCTGGGAAGGAAATAAAATCCATTATTAAATTTAGATGGCGTAGGCAGACTGGGGAAATGCCCAAGAGTAAATTTAAAAACTACACAAAGTATTGAGGGAAAAGAGTGATACAATTTGATAACATTTGAGGACTGAAAAGGGTGCAAGGTTTTCCAGGTCTTGTTTGGAGAGGTATGGAATATATATATCTGTCACTGAAAAAAAAAATAAATATAGTAGACACATTTTGCTGAGATCACCATGCTGTTTTGATTGCAACATAGGAAAACCAGAGTGTCTTTGTGCCCACCAGAATTTTCTGAATAGATGCTAGGCAGCAAGTTGCTGTAAACAAGCTTCTTTGTCTCAATCCCAGTTTACTTCAGGTTTGCCATTTTCTAAAACCAAGAGTAACATGAGTTTATAGAGATCCACTGTTCTTTCTAATCACATTGATACCTATTATGTTCCCCTCACTATTCCTCTCTGAAGCAGTGTTCTCCTCTTATTCTCCCCCAGGAAAGAATATTACTTTTAAAGTACTCTGTGGTAATCCAACAAATTTTGCTTAATACAGCTAATAATACAGCACACTTTCAGGGACTCATGAGGAAGTGCTCCCTTCTATGGCCCTAGAATTCTTTTGCACACTTCTAGCTTTCACAAGAAATGCTGAAACATTTTAGGTATGCAATGCTTTGGCAGTATGGTTTCTGTGTCACTCACCCAACAGATTTATTTAAGGGGTTTGTCATGATGGAGTCACAGGCTTCCCTGTCATGTATGCATGGCACTCCTCTTAGGGAGTTTTCTGTATCTTCTACTCTACAAACTGTGGAATCCTCCATGTTATGGCTAAACTGTTCTTGGAAGGGTGTAAGGGTGACTTAGGGCAAGAGACAGACTATTGAGGCATTAAGTTGTTGAAAAGGAATTGGGTCGTGAGGCACACAAACTACAGTTCCCATGAGACATTGGAAAAGCATCTCCACAATAAAATTAATAGTTTTCATCTGAAAATTTCTTCTTTTTTTCTTTTGCATTTTTGTATTTTCTCAGGGGGAAGGAGGAAATCGTTTTCTGACAGGCACTAATTGTTTCCCATTTGATTTTGGCTTGCAAGCAGATCTGAGTTAAAAGGGCTAAATGCAGACATTCTGCTATTACAGTGTTATGCTCATTCAACAGTCAGCCTTGTTTTACTTGCAGCAATATGAGTTATACCATATGTGTTTGAAACTGGTAACCAAACAGAGCAGTCTTTCAAGCAAGCCTAAGCTAAATTATAAATCTTTTTTGCATCTTTTAAATAAAAAGTAATTCTACAGGCACAAAATGAATCAGTGAACTACTTGCTGCTTGGGCTTAACAATAGCAGTCTGCTTGAGAAAACCAGTCACCCTACTAAAAAAAATGAGAACAATTATCCAGTCTGACTATGTCTTAGTATTGTCCAGGATTTTAAATTTCATTTACGTGTAATGTAACGGAACCATGTAAAATAATTTAAATTAATTGCTTGCATTTTTATATAATACTACTATCTAATCATTATATTATAGGTATTGTTATTATTTAGTTGATACAGTATGTACAAACCCTAGCTATTGAACAGGTCTTCATTGTCACAGTACTCTTGATTGCATTTTTAATCCTGAATTTCTATATTTCTTGACAAAGTCTCATCATAAAAGCAAAATAACTTCTAAAAGAAAATTATCTGATGTGAGATCTTATGTTTAAGTAATGACTTCTTCATGCCCAAAGCTCCACTGAACTCTCAGAATTGTAAATATCACTTGATTTTCTCCCCTTGCAAAATCATTGGTGCACAACTAGGGCTATGTTTCCAGCTTCGCATTAAGGACCCACAACCAGAATCACACAACTTTGTTTCATGATATACTCATAAGAGATTTGTACCTGTAGAGATCTCTAGAAGTTCAAAGGTTGGTTGAAAGATCCATCAACTTGATACTCTTGTGAGAGTGGTAATGAAATGTCATCACCAAATGGGAAACAGTAGACAATTGACGTGGCTAGCTTGAGGCGACTTGGATGGAAAAGCAGAGTAGAATTTAGCACTTCCCAGCTCCACGTACACTCATTTCTCCTAACCCTGCTGTCTTGCACCTTTGCCATGTTAGTTTAGCATTGTTGCAAATGCAGCTGTAAACATATAAACCAAACCAAAAGGTTCTCTATAGATTTAGTTAGTTATCCTTTTTAAATGATGCAAATCAATTTGGAATACCCACACACTTATAATACTGCTTTAAAATCAGGATCCTTTACTTATAAATGTATTTCAATTCCATCTATAATTAATAATATTTGACAACAAACAGGCTGGATGCAAAACTTTTTGCCCTTATCAATGCTATAAATCTGCAGCAGATCAAAAACCCAAAAGGCCTCTTATTTGCTGGAGCTGGTTCTGATACAACTCATGGTGGAGGAAAACTCAGAAGAACAGCTGATGTCATGAGATTTTCAACATTTGGAGCCAACATTTTCAGAAAACAGTTGGCAAGTTTTCAGTGCCTTGGAACCTGAATTTTGGTTTAGCCTTAAATTCAGCACAAGCCCAGCACAGTTCCAACACTTCTAAAAGGTGTGGATACGCATCTAAGTTTTTCACACACACATCTATCTTGTGTCTATGTGTGTGTGTGTGTGTATGTATATCTTGGGAATGATAGATGGAGATATTTTTTTTTCCTTGGAGGAATGACTGTTTGCACCCTCTCTCATTTCATTCAGGATACACCACTGGACTTTTTGGAATGCATCACCACCCACATCTCACCATGTTTATTATTACAGGTTCCAGAGGAAGTGCAAGACTTGCCTTGAATCTCAGAAAGCAGGGAATATAGCTGTGCCACTACCTCAGCTCTCCATCTGCCTTTTATTATCATTAATATTCAGAAAAAAATAGGATTTTGAGAGGGAAGTTAAAAATCTTTGATGGGTCAAGGCTGTTCTCCTAGAGTGGTCCTGACATCTCTCTTCCCCTTTTTACCCTGCCCAGCAGAATCTTCTCCAAGACTCCTTGCTGGCCTCCAGTAAGGACAGTACGTGTTGTGTAGCAGCTGCAAAAGGCCTCACAAATGCTGGCTGACAAGAAGTGACAGCTCTGTATATCTCTCACTGGCACTGACAGCTGACAGATGGATACCACTCACACACAGAAAAAAAGCCCCCAGGATGATTCGCCAACATTACTCTCTGTTCATAGGGGCCACATTTGATTGAGTGCTGCTCAGAATAATAAACCCGTGTCGATCCGTTGCAGAGCCAGTTTTCTCACAGTGTCCTGATTTTTTTCCCCCTGAAACATGTACCAACATGCGCACAGAAGTCTTGCTTTGTTTTTCTGCCCTTAGCTTTGTTTGAGAAGAAAATCTACCTAGCTCTATGCAGCTGCTTGTTAGAGCATGAGAGCAATGAGTACATAACTTAGCAATACCGTGTTAGGGCTTTGCTGCCTGATAATCCTTCATCTCTCCAGTCTGTTTATTATTATCCTTCACACAGTTTTTCCTTCCTTTCCACTAATCAGCCCATCGCTGAAAGTATTGTGGGTTGGGTTAGTCAGAAGACAGCACTGTAAAACTGTTCATTGAGAGGACAATGATGCATGTTGATGCAGAAGGAAGAAGGAAAGAAAGGAAGAGAGAAAGTGATAAACAAAAAGAGACATCCATCCATATGGGCAGATATATCTGAATGGGGAAAAATGAGAAGGAGAAACACAGAGTTTCTACATCCATGGTAGCTGATGAGTTCAGTAATTTCTCTGGCTTTTTTTTCCATTTTCTTGTTCAAACTGCTTAATTGCTAGACCCTGGAGGTGGATGGTTTTTGCCAAAGTTGATCTGAATGAAAGCTATGTCATTGTCCTTAGAAGACTCAAAATAAGTAACGTGAAGGAGTTGCACCTTCTTTCAATCTAAGTGTCACCAGCATAAAATCCGAAGGCTGGAAGTGGTTCAGGAAATCAACCATGACTGAGATGAATGAGAAGAGAAATCTTAACTCTGACTATTAGTTATGGTTATGTCAGGTTAAGCATTGTCTCTAAAACAAGTCCTGGTTATTTTTTGCAAAGATCTTTCAGTCTTCCTTTGTCTCCACTGCTGGGTTGGGCAGTGAAGATTTTGTGGAGGCTGTTTGTCCCCAGTACTCATGAGTTCCCAAAGGAAGAGTAAGGCTGCTTAGGTCAAAACCCTGGTGCTATTTGCTTTACACTGTGACCTCTCATGTCCCTTGACCCCTAGGACCTGGACTCCAGTGTGAAGGATGGTCTTGTGGATATCAGATGGACATGATAAATGTTAGAATTTAACCAATATCAAGTGAAAGTGAACTCATGGAGACAGAGATAATACTGCCTTCTGAATGAAGTTCATTGTTTCGCTATTAAAAATATATCCAAACTTTATTTTGGCTGATGACACAGAACACTGCAGAAAAGAGGGCTTGGCTCAACTTTCCTTGTATTATAATAGCCCTCTTTCATATCCTTCTGAAATGTACAACTGAAGAAACATTATATGCTAATACTTCAGCTAACAATAGCTATTCTACACAGATATGTCTAATACCCACATAAGTTCCCAAAGTGGGGGTGGCAAGCTGTCTCTAGCTTCAGCAGGGTTTGAAGATTTGCATGATACAATAGGTGCATGTAGCAGGAAAAAACAGAGGTGAAGAGTACAAGGAATTAAAAAAAGAAAAACAACTTTTTCTGACAGTATCCTATAGGTCAAAGGATTGCTTGTAGATAATCATGGATTAATTGTGAATGTAAAGAAAGAGACACTTTTTTTTTATCAAAGCTGTTGCCTCGGGGCAAACTCCAGTGCCATGAAAACTGAAATGTTTTCTTTTATCACAGTTCCTTTTCTGGCACCTGAAATTATTTCTTTCATGTCTGATAGTGAGGAACGAGGCAGCATAGCTCCCCAGAGATGAGCGATTGTTACCATGGTCTCATAGCATATTGGCAGCCGATGTGGCATCCATGTACACCTGTCACTCAAGCTGAGCAAAATGCAGATGTGGCACAAAAACCTGAGCTCACTCACTCGGAAGCCTCCCCCGCTCACCGTGCACGCACACCCCAAAACACACACGCGCCTTCCTGAGCCCCCCTCCTTCCCAGGACGTGGCTGCTTTTCAGCCTACACATATGTGAGTGCACTCAGACGTTATCAGGCCTGTTTAATGCAATGAACCTGCATTAGCATTTCTGCAGGGCAAACACAAATAAACAGAAATGTGCCGAAAAAAAATGTTACAAACAAATTTCTTTGCGAGTCAGGCAGAGAGAGAGAGAGGGAGAAAGTATAGCACACAAATGAGCCAATTTCCTTCACATGGAAGTGAACTAAAACCTTTTTAATGAAGACTCCAAGACCGAGGAGGGGTTGCTGGATAGATGTTTATTTACTTTTTGATTTTTTTTTTCAGGCTTTGGGCCACTCACATCGCTGTTGTTAAACAAGGCAAGGTGTTGAACGCGTCAAAAGGCAAGCAGATAAAATTTTATGTTAATCATAGGATTTGGAGGTAATCTGAACTCCAGTAAAAGGCCCAGCATACAGGCAAATGAAGGAGACAGACCAAGTAAGTTTTTCAGGAGATATTGTGTCTGGTATGGATGTGAGAAGCGTCTTTAGCAAGGGATAGGACAAAACTGCACTGGAAGAGGCAGAAAACAGCACATATGTATGGCTCTAATGTTAACAAACATGTTGAGGTGAACTGGATTTGTCCATGTGAATGATCTGATATTTTTGGTCAGTGAGACAGAAAGTATAATGCAAAATGTAATGTGAACCCCTTCTTCTCTCTCTCTTTTTCAAACAAATTGCCAATTTAACTCCTGGGATAAAGTAAATAGTGCACTGCCATTTTTTTTTAGAGGGAAATATGACAAGGAACCCAAATGCGTTCATCTCAAATTTGTAAATCCATTGCTTTATTGAACCATTTGTCCATTCTTATAAGCTGATTCATAATAACTGTAATGTGATTCATCATGTCATCTTGTAAATAAATGTGACACTTCATTAAACACAGTAATCAAATTTAAGCAGTCCCACTTTCATGCTAACAACTGAGACCTTTACGATTCTATTGCTCTGAAGATACTCCTACCCTAATGAAAGTAGCATCAAGGAAAGAATAAAATGTAGCAGAGGTAGAATTTCAGGAGGAGTGATGAAGAAATAAATATACTTTTAGTAAGTAGCCAGTAATGAAATTAGTAATGGCCTGAAATTTACTGTAACAATGGTTTTACAAGATACTCCTGTTGGGATGTTTTATTGCCAGTAAGGAATGGACAGTTTGAACATCTTGGAAAATCTGTTGTAGGATTAACAGAATCCTTTTAAAGCCTGAATTTCAGAAAGAATTTTTTCATGCTATTTTTGTGTTTGCCATCTGGAATGACACTGCAAGCTGGCAAACACAAGAATAATGTGAGATATTTCTATCGCATAGAGTTAGCTATGGATTCATCAGGGAATGTAAGCATCTGAACATCAGTCAAATACCTAGAATTATCCCAGCTTTGACCTGCTTTGAGGAATCAAGCAGACCTTCTATTAAAATTAATGTTTGCTTTCTTTCAGAAAATGGTCACCACCATCTCCCAAGGGATAGGTGTTCAAATCAAGGAAAATTCAAAGTACACATGAGGAAGTAAGCCCAGAATACAGCTTTTCTGTCTTGGTTGGGAGTGACTTAAGATGTTAACAACAGGAATTCTGTGTTGTGAGCCAGATGTGCAGGCGAAGTGGATCATTGTGAATTACCTTGGTTGAAGATTTGGCCTACAGTCCTTAAGTATGCCCTTTATTTATCAGCTGTAAGGAAAAATCTTATTTCCATGGCCCTCCTCTCATACTGATCCTATTCTAGAAATGAGCATGGAATTCAAGATCAGAGCATTTGGGCTTTCAAGCTGGGAATGTGGGATGAAAAGCAAGCAATATAGCTGGGTTATTTGAATCAACATTATTAGGATTTTGGTGCACTACAAGGCAGAATCTCTGCTTCCTATTCAAAGGACTTTGTTTTAACCCCAGTTGGGTGGAAGCAATCATGACACTGAGAAACTGAGACACATTTCAGTTGCAGACTGGAATATCAAACGCATGAATGTGTGCTCATGTATTTATTTAGCTTTACTGCTAAAGTCTGATTTAGTTTTCCAAACAAAATTGGAGTCTTCTAAAATTGAAGACAGCTAAAGATAGCATTTTAAGCAGACTGAAAGAGAGCAATGGGAACTGCATGAAAGACAGTCCTCAGAAACAGGAGAAGTGTTGAAAGGTAGTGAAGGCTGCACTCCAAAATGGAAGAGCCCTAAGTACACAGGCACGATAGAAGGTGCCAAGGAAATTCAACTCCAGTAGAAACGAGGGAAGATCTATCACTGTCTGTTAGAGGGTGCCCAGCACTTTCAAAGATCCGTATGTTAAACATCTAGCTTCATGTTTCAAGTGAGAGAATGGAGGAGGGTTCTGCACTGAAAGTGAGAGTCTGACAAGCAGAGAGGACCAAAAGAGATGTCTGCAACCAGAAAAAAACAAAAAAAAAACAAAAAAAAAAAACAAATAGCAAAGTAGCAAAGGAAAAGAAAAAATATTGCTTCAAGTGTTCCACACAGAAAATTATGCTGGAACAGGAAAACAAAGAGAATGTCCTTGAAAAATTTAATCTAAAAGAAATGAAATCACCTTGCCTGGAGACCTAAAACTGTCCCTACACTCCACCAAAATTTATAGTTCAGGAATAAAGAATGGATGGAGAGGATCTTGGAGCTCACCTGTTGTAAGACAAGCATCCTCAAAAGGAACAAAGAGGTCCTGAGATGGGGTTATAAACAGTATTTGTTAAATAGTCTGCAGGTAGGAAGCACTCTTAATGAAATGTGTGAACAGCCAGTCTTAAGGAAGAGATAAAGGATGAGTTAATTTTATTAAAGTTATTCAAGAGTCAAGTCTTCAGAAAGGATTTGGTATTATGTGGATTGAATCTGAGAATTGCTCTCACCTGCACTGTAGCACTGATATACCTCATTGAGAAGAAGAGACACGTGTCCCCAAACAATTTCAGTTGTAGTGTTTCTAGATATTCTTTGGTCCAATGATCTTGTAATTGTATTCTTTATTGAAAAATTGGTTTCAAGATTTCTTCTATCAGCAGAAAAATCAAGACCAAATATTTGAAGCCTAATCCATAACCTTGGCTAGCTCAGGTGTGTCTGACACTTGGTAGTGCTACTCATTATCATGTGAAGTATTTCTGGTGCATCAGTCAGCTTTGGCTGTCAAGAACAGATGAATGTTGATGAGAAAATATGAAGTATCTTGTGTGAAAGCCTTAGTTTGTCCTCCAAGCAGTAGCTGGATTTTGCATTATCAGGATTTACTGTTAATATCATGTGTTTTGAAGGAGAAAAATTATCAGATGCATATGGGTATTTTATAGCAAACTGAACAATATCCAGAATGAAATTCTATAATTCAGAGGTCCAGCTACCTAGAGGATCCATAGCATTGAGATGGACATGCAGATTTCCTCCAACAATAAGCTGAGAGGACTAAGACCTCAGAATGGGATCCACAATATTAGCCATGGTGTACTGAATAGATAAGAAACATAGGAAGAAAATTAGGAAATGCAAAGAATCCAAGAAGATATGGACTGCAGGGAAGTGTTTCCTCTTCAGCCTATATGTGCATACCAACCATATGAAGTTCAACAAGGCAAAGTGCCATATTCTGTCCCTGGGATGGGTCAGTCCTGGATGTATGTACAGACTGAGGAATGAGATGCTGGAAAGCAGTGGTGTGGAAAGGGACCTGGGGCTTCTGGTCCATGGCAAGTTGACTATGAGTCAGCAGTGCCCTGGCAGCCAGGAGGGCCAGCCCTGTCCTGGGGGGCATCAGGCACAGCATGGCCAGCTGGGCAAGGGAGGGGATTGTCCTGCTCTGTTCTGAGCTGGGGCAGCCTCACCTCCAGTGCTGGGGGCAGTTCGAGGTGCAACAAGATAAAAAAAAAAAATTAAACTACTAGGGAGTGTTCAAAAGAGGGCAATGAAGATGGTAAAAGGCTTTGAGGGGAAGCCATATGAGGAGCAGCTGAGGTCACTTGGTCTGTTCAATCTGGAGAAGAGGAGACAAGGAAGACCTCATTGAAGTTACAATATGTTACAATGAGTTACAATGCCCCCCCTTCCTTGTGAGGGGAAGAGGAGGGACAGGCACTGATCTTGTGGTGGCCAATGACAGGACCAGAGGGAATTTTCTGAAGTTGTGTCAGGGGAGGTTTAGTTTGGATATTAGAAAAAGATTCCTCACCCAGAGGGTGTCTGGGTGCTGGAACAGGTCACAGCACCAACCTGCCAGAGTTCAAAAAGAATTTGCACAATACTGTCAGGGATGTGGTGTGACCTTTGGGGCTGTCCTGGGCAGGGCCAGGCATTGGACTTGATGATCTTTGTGGTCTCTTCCAAAACAGCTTATTCTGTGAGATATGCTTTTTCAGCACTACATTTCTTTACTTAATGTACTGTGCCTAGTAGTTAGCATACTTGGACCAGACATAACCTCAAATTTAATTTCTTCTTCAGCCTTCACAGAAGGCTGAAGACCCTTGAGGTCTTCACAGAATCACAGAATCACAGAATTGTTGGGAAGGGACCTCTGATCTTAGCTAGCCTAACTCCTCTGTTCAAGCATGGACCTCAAGCACAAGTTGCCCAGGACCCAGTCCATAGGGCTTTGAATATCTTCAAGAATGGATACTCCACCACCTGTTCAGGCAAACTCTGCTGAAGTTTTACCATCCTCACAGTACAAAAGTGTTTTCTTGTATCGACATTGAATTCCCAATTTTTAAATTCATGCCCATTGCCTTTCGTCTTGTCACTGGGCACCACCAGTAACAGTCTGGCTCCCTCTTTCTCACTCCTTTCCACTGGGTGTCCATCTCTCACTTCATCTTGGAATCCTATAGCTAGTGTTCCAGCATGTCTCTCCAGGGCTGAGCAGAGGGGAAGGTTCACTATTTTTGATCTGCTGGCAGCTCTCCTTGTACTGCATCCCAGGATGCTATTGGCCTACTTTGTTTCAGGCATGCATTGGTGGCTTATGGTCAGTTTGTTGTCTACTGGGAACATCAGTCATCTTATCATGATGGATTTCAAATTACATGGTCTGGGCATGACAGCAGTAAGCCTCTTCTGGCAGTGTGGAGGGACAGGCCTGGAGCAGCAGTTTTTATTTTGTGTAGATATTTATCCATTGTAGCACCAAGGAGCATACACTATTTTTCCCAGTATAGTAACACAGCTGAAGACAATCTTAGCTGAACCCATCAGATATGGTATTGTTACTGTCACCATGGACAAGAATGGCTATACATGCCTTTCTTGTTAAACAGACCAGAATGACATCAAAGATTTTTTTGGGATGCAGTTAATGCTGTTGAATGGAGTTTAGCTGTGTCCAGCAATGTGTCACAAGTAGCCTGGATGCAGTTCAGCTAAAGTGTGTTTATTTTTGCTTTTGCATTAAGTGTTGCTGGATTTGACCTAAAAGCTCCTGAGCTACTCAAATTCTTTTAAACTTTAGTTGTGATGTGACCAGAAACCCACTTAGCACCTGCCAAGGTGGTGGTGTTTAGAGCAATCCATGTGGGGCTAATTTTTGTGGTGGAGCTGATCTAGAACAGGGCAGGACTCCCAGTACTGCAAGCAATGAGGGCTGAATGGATAATGGTCTTTAATTTGGGATACATGGGAAGAAAAGTCTGAAAAAATAAAATCCTATGGGTTTGCTCTTTAGTTCCAGAATAAATGGAGAAGTCAAGATATCTTTAAAAGAGACAGTGTATTTCAGAATCACATCCCAAGTACTGAGGAGTGCACCTCTCAGTGTGCCATCCTAGTTGTGGCAAAAAGGTGATGTTGTCTTTTCTTTGACAAATAGTTTCCATTTTCATTTCAGAACAGATTTCTAGTCTTCTAAGATGGAAAGACAAGGAAAATGAAACACTTCATATCGATCTGTGAGTATAAAGGCATCTTTATATACCCTCTACCTGAAGAGGTAAAGTCAATATAACACCTAATGCAAAGCTTCTACAAGGTTTCATTTGATTCAAAAATCATTTGTTTTCCTTCAGTCCTTACCTGGCCTCTCCAGGAGTCCAGCAGATAGCAAATCTGTGCAGAGTGTAGAATGCCCATTAGAAAAACAAAAAAACCCATCTGACCATCTCCAAGGGAATTTAAAAAAAAAAAAAAGAAAAATAAAAAAGGTATTAAAACGTCCAACTTACTTACTTTTCATTTTTGTCTTCGATATATCTTTATGTAATCTAGAGGTCAAACCTATCATTCCAGCTCTCATAGCAAACTAGCTAAGTCCACCAGTTTGGTTGATACAGCAAAGAAGCTTAGTATCCCTGCTTGTCCAGGAAAAGGGGATGAGGATGTAGAATGGATGTGGTTAAAAAAAAGGATCCAAAAAGTCCATAAATTAATTATAAAATAATTAGAACACACTTATTTCATTAGCTTTTTTTTTTTTTCCTTTTAACCAACTGCTAACTAACTGCTAACTTTTCAACTTCTGCACTCATCTTGATGTTCATTAAACCAGTGACTGGCACTATTCCATGTCAGACTGTCAAAGGGCTGAGAAATAGTCATAGGCTGACTGAATATGCATGATGCTGTCAAGCATTGCTACTTAGTGGCATTAATATTGCTATCATTTTTTTGTTTACATATTTAATGACCTTATTGATATTACACACTGTTAGTACTACTAACAGTAAGACAATAAACAAAATTTATGTACAGTTAAATAAGGAAATATGTAATGAGTGGTTAGTGAAAATACCTGAAATAGTTGCAGTTTTTGTGTGTGCATGCCATGGGTGATTTTAGATTGATATTATTGTCATATAAATCTGTTTTGACATTCTTAGATATCAGAAAATGACCTATATAGAACCACTTTTGTCTTCAGCAGAGAACTGATCAAAGCTATAATTATGGTGTGATTGCCTTGGTTTTACCTCTAGTTAATGAAGAAGAGAGTAAAGAAAAAAGAAAATTTAAAATGTCTCCTAAATCAGATTTTTTCAGGTTCTGACAGCTCTAGTTTTTTGTCTGGCTGCATATTATTTCTTGAGCCAGAACCTGAGGAGTTACAGGCCATATTCTAAGAGGCGTTGACAATCTTCCAAGTATCCTTGACTTTTAAGACATGACCTATCTTCCCAAAAGGAAATCTTTGTCCAAAATATTAATTTTATAGGCTTGAAGTTCCTAAACTCACTTTGATAGTAGCTCAGTGCTGCAGCTTTGGGAAATACTGCAAATTTGATATTAACCACCTGAAATTTGACATAGGAATAATGGCAGTGACCCTCACTCCTGGGTCAGGTCAGGATCAGTTTTCTCAGTGAAGATCAGGACAATTTTCAAGAAGAGCCTTTGGAAGCATGCCACAGGTGAGCTGTCTCTCCTTGTCTTCTGTTCTTGTTCTCTCCAGGACAAGAACATTCTCTCTCTAAGCCCATGGGGCCCACTGGAGGTACCCAGGCAGCACCAAGTCTTGTATGGCTTGCAAAGGTCACAGGAGAAGCAGAGAAGCTTTTGTGCTGCTGGCAAAACTAAGGCACTTCATTTAAAATTGACTGAGAAATGCCACTAGGAACAACAGACCTGAATTCTTCATAGGCGTACCCAAAACAGGTTCCCCATCCATGTTCACAGCTTTAATTTTCTCAGCTGCAGGTAGCTCTGGGTAGGAAAAACTTTGTATTTCTGTGTATAATGATATGAATAAACACTATTCTTTGTAAAGAAAACTGTAGAAATTTGAAACTTTCACCATAAACATTACACATTTTGAGAAAGGTGCTTCCAGGAAGAGAAGCTCTTAGCAGCAGCCTGCACACGTAAATCATAAAGGAAGAAGGACTGATCCTACAGTCCTCCTACAGTGCCTTTCATTTCCTACTGTTGTTGCTTGCACAGATCTGGTTTTTAATATGCTTAAACATGAGTGGTGACCTGTGTGAAACATGTCCAGCACGCTGCATATTAGGATATTTTAAGGGTCTGTTTTTCCCCCTTTCCTAACAGCAGGGTGACTAGGAGTCAGGATTTCATTATGTAGAAAAAAGTCCTGTAACTACTGAAATCAGGGTCTGTAGCACAAGCAAGGTATTAAAGTGTCTTTATATGGGGGAGAGAAGTAATTGAGCAGAAGTCTTTTTAAACAAATACAAACACCTCATCAGCACAGAATTCTATCTCCAAGATCAACACTAAGAATCAAAAGTAGTAGAAGGAGAAAGAAATAAAGGAGAAACACAGAATGAATAGAGGACCAGGAAATGAAAGAATAGAAGGAGATCAGAAAAGGAACACAGAGATGGTATTGAAACTGAATGGAGAAAGCACAAAATGAAAGATATAATAAAGGCCTATTTTTATACTGATATGAAAAATTCATCTTGGTGGATTTACAAGCAATTGTGATACCAAGAGTGTCCACTAATTTCTGACTTTAAGTAACAGAATCAGCATGTGATAAACTATGTTATGCTCATTCATATGCATATAATTGTAAGAAATTTATTTAGTAGAAAAATAGAGTGATATGTGTAGGATTAGCAAGGTTACTTCTGCAAAGGCTTTACCCAGAAAAGTTTCTTTTAAGATCTAAAATAATATTAGAAGCTTAACTGAAAAGGAATATTCTTGCTGAACTAAATTTCTTGGAAAACATGGATCTGACCTTCCCTTCGCTCTTTTGAGAATTACAGACTTACCATGATTTACTCCATTGACATATGTTCTGAATGGAACTGGTTATATTTGAATGTAAGTGTAATTATATGTAAGTACTATAATTTTATCACCATGATGCTACAGCTATTGATTACAGATAATTGTCTGAAGTCTACAGATATGGTTGCATAAAGCTGACAGCTAGTATAATCTGTTGGGTGTCATCTCCTTGTGTTATTGGAGGAAAATGAAATTAGACTTTAAGAACACCACCCCATTTCAATAAATACAGAGGGTCATTATTTTATTGCATACTTTCTAAAGTGAGAAAATCTAAACTGTTTCTGGAAAGTGCCTGTAGAACTATAAACGTGAGAACTATTTTAGTTATTGTTTCTCAGTGTCTCAGATCAAATGACTGCAGTTCACAAAAGGTATTTCTGTCTCCAAGGAAGGAAACCCATTCCTTGCAATCATTATTTCTAAGAAAGATTATACAGGGCAAATTCTGCTTCTCTTGCTTCTAAATTGTCTTCACATTTGTCTCACAACTCTGAATCTACAAGATTTTTACATTTAATGTAAAAATATAAAATGTGAGTTTGTTCCTGCAGGTAGAATTCAGCTAACCAATACCTCAAAAGGTGAATCAAAGAATTTTGAAGTTTGCAGTTCTGAGCCTTTATTTATGTTTGTTTTGCTGAAGTTTGAAATGATGTTCCTCTTTTTGGGCAACTAAGATTCTCTTCCCAAGCTAGCCAGATTGTCCTCCAAGCTACAGAACGTTGTTCTGAGACGATGAAAAGTTTTAGAAATGTGTTTTTGTTTTCAAAAGCATCAGAAAATCCTTCATGCTTCTGAGTAAAAAAAAGCCTATTTCTGTAAAATTTTTCCCACTGTGTTGTAATTATATTCAAAATTGGTGGAAACTAGAGAAACAGGAAAAAATCTGAGATTGAAGAGAGAGAAATTTGGAGACAAGAAATGAGCTGAACCTCAGGACAGCTGAGAACAGCTCCTAATGAAATGAAAAGACAACTAAAGCCTTGTCATATCACCCCATGAAATGGGTTCACACACAAGATGCCTCTCTCACTAAACAGGAACTCAAAGCCAGGACCATCATAACCCCACAAAAAAGTTCTAACTTGTGAAAGTAGTACAATCCAAGAGTGTCTATGTTTCAGAAATGCCTGGTGTACCAGGAGCCACTAGTGAAAAGCTGCATACATGTGTAATACATATTTGTTCCTGTAAGGATGTCTGCTATCTATTAATTAAATTTTCACTTCAACCAACATTCCTGGCTTCTGTTCATTATTCCTAGTAATGTCTTAGAAAAGTGAAATATCCAGCAATACCGTATCAGTTATATACTGCTTATGTCTCAAACAGAGTACCTGCTGTTTTATGCTTTTCAGAGAGAAAAGTGCTGGAAGATTTTTAAATCTTGATTTTTCAAATTAAGATGAATTACTTGTCCTCACATTTGTTATGGAGAAAAAGGTTGGTGTAGCTTACATGACTGAGTTGGTGTGATCTTCAAGTTGTGCACAGCCTGAGCTCCCAATGTGGTCATCACCTGTTCCTTTAAGGTGGAGGTTTCCAAGTTCTGGGCTGGCCTTGTTCAGGTCCTTTGAGTGCTAGTTGCAAACAAGTAATAATGATAGCATGACGATGTGTGTCTTTCAAAGCACAAAATGACCATTGCAGGTGGTGACAGTCCTGAAAACTGGAAACTTCAGCCTTTAAAAGCTCACAAACTTTTTAATGAGACTAGGAAATAGTAGAGCAGAAGTCCGTTCCCTGGACGATGACAGCGACATGAGTAGGAAATGTACAAACCTCACCCGCTCTCTTTGCAGCCTGCAGCCTGGAGTCCTTCAGGACTCCCAACTATGCAGGGAAGAAGCCAGGAATGCTTCCTTTGGGATCACAGCTAATTAGAATATCCCGAAATTCGATGTCGAAACCTGGCCAGAAGCCTTAAAGAGAAATCCCATATTTAAGAACTCGATTAAAGTAACAGAGAATTTCTTCATTTGGGGAGCTTTTATAGGTCAGGGGAAAGGAGGTTCTGTGGCTTTTTTTAAATTTGTTTTTTCAAAGAATCTTAATGAGACCACAAAATTGTGGTTTTGTTTGGTTGCAAAGCCTGTCACTTTGAAACAGGTAAAGGTCAGAGAACAGGCTTCAAATATTTTTATTCTCTTTATTTTAAGTTTCTACACACTGAACTCTCTGAACTATGCAGATGGAATAAAGCAAAAACATAATGTATATCTTTAATGCTGCTTTTCACACTAATAGAGTGGCAGATTGTGGAGGGGGTCATATTGTTGCCAAGTATGCCTATGCTGTAAATAATAAAATTCCAGCAAAAACAAGGGACTGGTCATGCAGAAGAATCTAAATGTTTCCTACCAATGTGGTGAATCCCTTCTGCTAGCAATTAATTGTGAGCTAATTATAAATTATGTTTTCTTCTACTTCTAAATTTGTTTTGTTTATTGGTGTAGGCAATTGGTGTAGGCAACACCAATTAATGCCTAAATTAAAAATCTGGAATACTACTTTCCAGCAGCATTATAGCCCACTTTCCTATGGTGCTTCTATACATTTAAGTTTAAGCCCCTTTAGAAAATGGTGGAATTGTGCGTTTCTTTAAGACAAAGCACGTGCCCGACTTTGTGGATGGACATGGGCAAGGATATGATAGCACATCAGTCAGAGGTTAGTCACATGCTTGAAAATGCTCAGGGAAGGCTTCATCACTTTTCAGAACACGAGAAGTGCAAAGGTTACAAGTAGGCAAATACCAGCTTAGTGTTTTAGAACAGACATTTACATCAGCACTGGTATTTCCCTTTAAAAAAATTCTTATTAGAGCGTTTTATCTAGACCTCTTTTTATGAGACATTAATAGAGTCTTTATAAAACCATGGGTTAGTTAAAAACTTGCCTTAGATGACGGTGTCATTACTGGTAGGCCCATGCTGCTCTTTTGGCGTTCATCAGCTGGAGGCAAGTGGTCTGTCTCATGGGGAGTTGAGAACTTGCAGGTTATCACTTTGATTAGCTGCTGTAGGCAACTGGTGGCTACTGTAATTGCCTCTGCAAGTCTGAAATGAATATACATTTCCTCTGACAAGGAAACGGTAGGAATATATGCCTAGTGGAAGCTTTAGGTTCCTATAATGCCATGGAGATCAAATTAAAAAAGGAGAGAGAGAACCTGTTGCTATCATACTTCATTAATTAAGCATCAATTTAGAAAATACTGTCATTGACAGGTTTGGGACTGGCTGCTGATACTGTTTGGCAGGCACCAGTTTTCAACTGGGTTAATGTATAAGCCTTATGAAAGATAACAGTGCTGTAACTGGGAGACTGCCTCTTTAAAATATTGGTTTAAATTATGATGTACAAAGTGAGCCTAATGATTTAAGTATTTTACATAGCTAGTTCACCCATCAGCAGCCATGTAGGCAGCACTAGGAGCAAGCTGCCTAGTGAGAGGTGTGGGGAGAAGAACAGAAAGCGGAGAAGAAAGTTTTGCACAGCTCGAACAGTGCAGGTCTGGGGTGTGGAGAAGCAACTCAGGCATGACAGGGTAAAAATGGGAAACCAGGAGCCAGAACTGCAGCTGAGATCCAAACAGCCTCCACATTCATCTTCTCTCCCAGTTTTGATTTACATCAGCATCCTGTGTTGTTCTATTTCTTTTCCATCTTCTGAAATCTTCTTCTGCCTGTTTCTTTGGGAGATGTGCCAACTGTCGGGCCTTGGCAGTAGAAAAAGTGCAGGAGCTCAGCTCCTGGCAGCTCCATCTCCTTGAAACGCTGTGGTTATGTGAGCTGAATGGCAAATGCTGGGACAAGATGTTTCAAGAGCAGGCTGGCTGGCCAGCCCCACTGCCCCTGAGACAGACATCCCGGCGTGATGCCCATGATGTGCTGGGAAGCACTCGGGGGAGAAGGAACAGCAGAGGAGACCTGCCCTTCTCCCCCACAGTCACCAGCATCACCTGTCAAAGAGCTGTCTGCCTCCAGCCCACAGGGACAGGGGAGTCCCTGGACACCTGCCAATGGGTCAAAACCTCTGCAGGTTTTGGTTCAGTCCCAGTTCATTTTCTGCTTTATGTGGATGCATGTGCTGGTTTATTCATCAGCGGCATTTTCCCATCCCGAAAATTATCTGACCATTCCCAGTCCAACAGTATAGAGGGATATTGAACAGTGAGTCCAATGGGTCACGTTGTTCCGTCTTTTTTCAAAAGCACAAGCCTCTAAGAGGCAATGAAGCTGCACCTGTGCTATCAAGAGTGAAATTTGGCCAAGTTCTTCTGAATGAGGAAAGAAAAAGAATAGACTGGAGGGCACTGATATACTTTTGTTTCTTGTTGTTAATATAGCTGCTGTTAATACTTTTGGGAAAGACAGGGTGAGAAATGAAAAAAAAAAAAGATCTCTAAAATCAGCTTTGATATCAGTTTTTAAGCCATTGCATCATCCTGGGGATTTATCATATCATATCTCTGGAACTGAACTTCAGATATTTTACAAGGAGAAGATTTTATTAAAGGCATTATGTTTTCATATAGATAAAACTGAGTGGAGTCTATATTCTTTCTTTTTTCTCAGAGGAAAACAAGTTGAGTATTTAGCAAGCACATACTTCGGGATAAAAATGGTGTGTGTGCTTTTCACACATTTTCTGCATAAATATTTTGAGGTTCCTGTAAAACAGGACAACTGCTTTTTTTATTCTTCATGAATCAGCCCCTATGTTTGAAACAAATCGTTGCAGCAACAAGGAATGACAGCATGACAGCCTAGTAGGTTATTAATGGGAGTGACAGCCTGCAAATCAGAAATCATGGCAGTGCATCTGTATGAACAGCAATTTGTGCTCAGTTGAATAACCAGGAAATCCAGAAAATCAGAAGAGGCTGGGGGAGGAGATGAATCAAACAGAAACATTTTTAGATAAACCAAACTTTCTAGAAGTAATTGTAATACCAGGGGTATAGCAACGTTCAAAAGTTTGCTTGTACAAATACTTAGGTTCACATGTTTGTTTTGATGCCCACTAAAGACCTAAAATTAAACAAAATAAATGAGGGAAAATTTAAAAATGTTGAGAGGGGATTTTTTATCTGTTATAGTAATATCACCAGGAAAATGAAACTGCAGCCTACTTAGCTGCTTTATCATATTTTGTGAACAAACTTTATTCACTATATATTCCAGATAGTGGACCTCTGTGAGATGAATGTTGGAAACTTTCCATGAAGAAAAATCTCTGTATAATTTATAAATGCAGGTGTTTTGGTCTTTTCTACTCTCTAGTTCAGTTGTTCTGTATAAGAAAAGAGAGAAAAATCAAGTATATTTTGTTTCTCTTTTGGAGGGAATGATGCAATGTAAAGTACAGGTTAGCATGTTTCCAGTCTTAGTTTACATAAAATTTTATGGGGAAACTTTATGTATCTATAGATGTAGGCTTAAATTGGTCACACAAGAATTTTAGGTTTTCTAGATGCTACTAAAATTCTTCTGATGGGTATCTGAACCTGAATTTACTGTTTCAATGTTAATGGGAACTATCTCAGTTATCAATGATTTTTTAGTGTACTTCTCAAAAATGTAAGTATTGGTATTTTCATGAACTGAATGAACTCAAAAAGGGGTTTAAGTTTCAGTTACAATAGAAATTGCTCTAAGTGACCACCCAAGATCAGAGTTAATAACATTTCTGACTTCAGTCCCAGTATGGAAAGGCAAAAATTTGGCAGATCTAACCCCCAAAACAGAGGTTTCTGCAACATACTGATTTAAACCTTATACATCTCAATTCAAATTTCTCCCTTTCAATTAGTGTTAGTTGTTTAACCTAAGGGATATCAATCCCCCCGTGGTACATTCCAGCCATACTATTACTTGGGCAGCAAAACTTTACTTTGATTTATGTGCTCACCGAGGACTGCAAACTCCAGGAATATGAACCTCTTTTTGCAGATCCTTGTTGAGTGCAGTAATCTTGCTCTATTACTGTACAGGGGTTGCTAAACCTGAACAAGAAAAGGGCAAAGAAGGTCCTGCCTTCAGTGAAGAGGGACAATAGCTCTACTCACCATGAAGAGCATTTGCCTGATCATCAGGTCATCCATACCTGAAGCATAAACTTTCAGTGCTCCAAAGGAAGGAAAAGAGACAGATCACATATAGACAGACAGAAGCAACATACCCTAAACTGTACATTCCTCCCCAAGGCATGGAGCTATTCCCTGCTTTGTCTGCCTGTTTGATTCTACTATAAAAATTCAAAAAAAGTATCTGATAAATCTGCAAAATCCATTTTTGTTTGTGATGAGTTGGCTTCTTTTTTTTTTTTTTTTCTCTCCCTGGCTTTGAATATTTCCAATAGCTTTTTTCCTAATAGGGTTTTCTTCTTTTCCATTGTGTTACCAAGTAGTCAGCCTTTGAATCTCGTGTTTAAGTTTTATTTCCAATGTTACAGTAGTAATTTTGCATCTCTTCTTCATCAGCCTTTGAGTTTGATTTGTGTTAGAAGTTAGCTCACTGCTATGGGTAACCCCCAGGCAGTGCTATCATTCTGTCTTGAAGTGGAAAAAAAAAGATTATGCCTTTTTGGATCACTAAAAAATAAAATAAAATGAAACTAACTCAAAAGAAAACCCCCATTGGTTGAAAAGCTTTTTAATGTCAATACAAAATATAAACAAAACGTGGTTTCTGAATGAAGTATCAAGACAAATAATCCTTTTGCCCATCTGTTATACTAAAATGGCCGCTGTGGTATAATGTTGTGAGGATACATGTGCCAGTAATGGATGAGATAAAAGCAGACATATGCTAGCAAGAAAGAATAAAAAATGTTCATAATAAGTTATGAGCTGAACCAGTATGGAGAAATATATTCAGACATGAGAGTACAGGATCTGCCAATCTATGTGTAAAGCACATATTTCCACTGCATATAATTGTTCCAGTTGCTTAGTGCCTTCATCCCAAAGGACCTCAAGAATGCAACATGTCATCATCATCAGCCTAGGTAAGGTTAATCCTAAATAAAGACTTCCCCATTTTCCTTGGAAACTGCTCATGAATCTATTAAATGACCTTTGTGATTACTTGGCATTCTTGGAATAATCTCAATTTACCTGCGAATCAGTCCAAGGTTTTGACCAAACTGAAAAACTACTACTCTGCTTTTAAGGAATAAAGAAACACAGAAAATATAGTCTTTTCAGGTTTATCTGTGAGAATTTTGAGGAGCTGTACATGAGATAGATTGAAGTATACTAGAGATTGCCTCTTGACTTTGTAAATAGAAAGATTGGTAATGACTGAAAGCCACAACACCTGGAAGTCTGTGGTTTGTTTGAAATAAATGGGTCTTCTTACTTACAGTCCTGGCAAACTTCAATTTGTCTGAAGAATAACTAAAACAAAGATGGTGACACAGAGGCTCTTTCATGCTCTGCTGCCAATGAGCCTCATCTTACCCTCTGGTTGAAAAATGGTATTTCCTACAGGAAATTCTAAGAACCTAACATGTGGAGTCAGTCCAAATTTAAACAAGCCAAAATCTCAGATTTTTTCTTCTTTTTTCATCCACCACCCCCTCCCTCCAATGAAGCTTTCCAAATTATTTCATTTTGGTTGCACCGAAACACTGAAATAATGCGAGATTCACATTAAAATCTCCAGAGACATTAGCACTGGGACCTGTAGGGGACAGAGTACATTTTCTGGGCGCCTTACAAACGATACTCCTGTTGATCCCTGGTCTCATTTTAAAGTAGGCCTGTTTCCCACAGCTAAGCTGGCATTGCAGAGAAGGCACAGAAAGGAGGGGTGTGTACAAACAAGCACACTCATCATCCTCAGCAGCCAGTTTGCTCTTTCCATTCCATTCCCCTCAGGAATAAGTTCTGCAGCCTGTAGACTGGTCCTTCCACAGAGACTGAACTCCTGAGCAGTGGACAGTCCCCACAATTCAACACAACAGCTTAACCTGAAGTAACCTCAGCCAGCCTCCACGATCTGCCCTGTGAAGTTTCCTGTCAGCCCCCTGAGCCTTCCTCCTGTGCTGTGCCCAAAAAACACACCGTGTCTTCACATCAATTCCTGTTCTGCTGTGGAGCACCAAGCAGTGCCCAGGAAATCAGTGTGCTCACTGAAGATGATGCTTTCTCTCCCAATTCCTGTAGTGTCATCATTGCCTCATCACATGTATTCATATTTTTCACTTTTCTCCTTTGCAATATAACAAAATTACAAGTTCAGGGGGAGTATGTGTTTGTGGGAACAGTTTTTCAGTACATGGTAATACTTCTTGTTCCTCAGCATTGAAAAATCAGTCCTCATATTTATAACAACATATTCATAACATATGAGGAAAGTTTGCTCCTGAACTGTGAACATCATGAACGTCATGAAGCTGGTGAGTAAAACTGAGTTCAAACTTTTCAGGACAGGCTTAAATATATTTAAATTTCAGGAATGTAGTGACATAGAGCACTAAGTGTATAAGACAAATGCAATTTAATTGATTCATTCAACTTCCCTTTACATCGATAATGGCCATTACAATGCCCATTAATGTTGTGAACTAGTCTTCAGAGACTGCTGGGGTAAGGAATTTAAGAGCAGAATTTAGCCAGGTTTCATCAGTTGCAGGGGTATGTTCTTAACAAGGGGTAAGACACTGGAACCTGGCAGTGTCAAGATTCCTCTGGGGAAAACCAGGATCAACACATGGTATTTAAGCTACAGCAGGACAAAAAAATTAATCTGGCAACCCAAAATACACAACTGGTGATTTGGTAGTGTCATATCCTTCTTCATGAGGAATCCATGTATACAAGCTCAGACAATTCCTCCTCTGTGGTTCTACCAAATAATCCATACCAAGGCTTTACTATTGCCTTTGAAAATATTTGGCAATTTTTTGATACAAGTAGTTGCTACACTCATCTTAATGAGATTAATTCTCATAACAAGTATTGAACCTGAATTAAAATCACAGAGCAGAACAACCCAGACTGTTTTTGGCTATTTACATCCAGGTGTGCTGTTGAACTCAAGACTGTGTCTGTTATTCTAAGTAAAAGATCAGATCTAATATACACATCATGGTTCATTCTATTTTCCTCCAAAAGTTTTTTGGATTTTCCCTCTAGACTTCTATGTCATACTCCAACAAGGGCTTCCTTGAGTGTGTTGCTCAAGTCATTTAGAACCTGTCCATAGACGGTTTTTGCTGACTACAGTGGATTTTGGGTGGAATTTGGTTCCTGAGTGAAAACCTATTTGGAAATCTATGGATATCAATATTTTCACTTGTAGAATTGCTCTGATTTCTAGAGTCCTGTTTCTGCGCACAGACAGAAATACCATCATTTTAGCAGATTAATTAAGTGCTTTGGCATTGCTTTAATATCTGGATCTATCTGGGATCCACATATTCTGCTAAAACCTCATATGAATCTAGTATAGTAGACTGAACTTGAGCTTGTCTTGGCAATGATCTTGCTCCAATCAACTAAAAAAAGAGTGTTACTGAAAGATCATTCATGCTTCCCATTCCTGTGATGTAATTATAACTAGGGTGTTCACTGCAGATGGAGAAGACCTACTTTCAATTCTTGCCCCAGCTTCAGGAAGTATTTACCCAAATTCTTTACCTTTTAGCAGACTGTACTCTGATGTGAGTCATCATCTTTCCTCCTAAAACTCTGCCACCAGGCAGAAAAACATGCAAGAGTGGTTTTCACAGAAAGAAAATTCCAGCAAAACTGTAATAACAGACTTTTATGGATTGGATTGGATGAATTTACAGCTGAAGGTAATGATGCCTTTTTTCTGTCTGTCATGTCTTGTCATTATAGCTAGGAGACAGGGGAAGTGGAACAAGGGCACTGTGCTGAGGTTCCATATCCTTCACCTTCAACCCTCAGAAAGGGTCACTACTTAATGCCTTTAATTTCATTTTGGTAATTATATGTCCATTTCAGGTACATTTTAAATTTTTTTTTCTGGGTTAACGTTAATTATCTGGTTTTGTTTTGTCAGCAAAGATTGTTCTAAATAATTGTGCCCACAGTAGATGTGCTGACCTCCAGGGTGTAAATGAGTTGCAGGAACAGGTTCTCCAACAGTGGCCCATAAATGAGGACACAGAAGTGGGTCTTCTGGACAGTGTTAATTTCTAGGCTTAGAGGCCAAATGCTTTCATCTAAGCTGCCTGAGAACATCTTTGGGTATGAAACCAGAGTGTGTCTTGGGCCTTTGCCTCAGCAGCTGCAATGAGATATCTCTACTGCTCAAGCACTGCATTTTGGCAGAGCGTGTATGTATGCAGACAGTAAAGATCTGCCAGGTTCTCATACTGAATCTAGAATTATTCCTTGTTTCAATCTTGTCTTTCTTTTCTTGATGGCATCTATTTTGAATAATGGTTTTGAAGGTTTTCATACAGGCTATTTAAGGTCAAAATGGTTTTTAAAGTGCTTAGACAAGCTTGCTGCCCTGATTATGACAGCTAAGGATTGGGAATTCCCGGAATGGGCATGCCACTAAGAGAAAGCAAAAGGGTTGTGGCTATGAGAAAGTGACAAATGTGTAGAGAGAGAAGCCTCATTTTCAGGTACACACCAACAAGGTGTGAACTGCTAAATTTCTAAAATTCAATGTGATGAAACTGCCTATTTACTTAGTTAATTTTAATACTCGGTACTTATATACTGAGTCGTGCTTCTACAGACTTACAGAGCTTTTCAGCTTGAATGTCTGGATTCACAGATTGGAATCTTCCTGTTCCCTCCCTGACTCAACCATTATAAGGGTAGGTTTGTGACTTCTATTTGTCTTTAATGGGGAGATTGTCTTACTGAGCCATGTGCACAAGATTTTTCTCTACCTGACCTTAGCAGTCCTCCAGAGAAATTGCCAACATGATCAAGACGGAATTAGGAAGAAGTATCTGTCTTCTTCCTTTTATTTCTTTACAGCAGAGAAAAAGCCAACATTTTAGCAAGTTCCCTTTCTGCACACTATACCAAGAGATCTGTGGATCACAGCTGAAGAAATTCCGATATTTAATATTTCAGAAGAAAACATTTCTGTGATTTTAATAATAAAAGTCCTCTTCTTGCCCCTCATTTTTCTGTCTGGCCACTTTTACACTTTAATCAGATTTTATTCAGGTTGTCTCCTCTTGAGTCCTAAAACTGGAAACACTGATGATTATCTGTTTACTGTGTGATTCTTACTGCTATCATACTGCAGCTGTAATTTTTTAAATTATAGAAAATATCTGTGAAATATAAATACAGAAGTTAAATTTCGGTGGCTGTAGAAACGAGGTCAACATAATAAACCTGCAGTACTAGATAGAATGTGAAGACTATGCTAGTGGATAATAACTGATGAAATCAGGTAATTCTCAAAGCCATAAATATAAAGATTCTCTAGGTAGCAAAATTTAAATTTCTCTGTATAATGAATAATAGCATTTAACTACATTTAAGCAGTTAGCTCAGCTGTTACTAATGCAAGTGGGAAGACTTTATTTAGTATGTTAGAAGATTGCTAAGACTTCAAGAGTTCCAGGTTCTCAAAGCACTAAGTATGTGGGTTAGAGTGTCCTGAGTTTATGAGTATGGAATACAGTGCTCCACACCTTCCAAGGAACAGCTTGTGCTCCTCTCTGTTGTTGTCAGAACGACTGGGAGGATAACATCCCTTTTTCCTACTTAATTTATAGCAATTATGTTTAGAAGACAGAGCAAGACTGGGACCTCAAAGCACCTAAAGAACAAAAAGTTCTCAAGGTATTGTTTACAGTGACACACTGGAGGTTCCTGCTTCCTAATTGTCCTTTCTGGACAAAGAGCCTGCCTTGTGTTGTTTATTTTCTGTCCTGGAGTTTTTGTGTTTCCCTCTTGCTGGGGGAGGGAAGTGGTGTGAGTATGTGGAGGGAAAGAAGGGGAGGGGGAGAAAAGAGGGGAAGCTGGAAACCCCTGTCCAGCCCCCACATGGGATCAGAACATGCAAACTTTGGAATCAGAAATTACAGAGCTCTTCTGGTTCTGTGAGTTTAGATGAACGGCAATGCCCAAAATATATGAAATATTTTTTCTTTATAGCATTGTCAGCTGATTCAATCCATACAGGATCTTGAAATGATATGCTTAAATATTGCTGTACTGAAGTGTTTGAAAGAGCAAATAAAACTAAAAAGCCAATATCAAAAACTTTGATTCATGTAAATTGACTCTACTTATACAAAAAATCTCACTGGCTTCAATAGCTAAAGACTAATTGGAAGACTGAAGATTTGTAGTATCTAGGCTTTAACTAGCAATATGAATAGCTAGGAACCTAACACCACAAATCAAATGTGTTAATTCCTGTGTTGCTGTGATTCATAGAGCCTCCAAAGAGTTCTTGAACACTTTTCTGCATACCAACATGTAAGTGTTTCTGTCCATAAACTAAGCAGAAAAGCTACTGTAGGAGGAAGGAAAGTTTTTTTTTTACTTTAATTATGAAGAAAGTAAACCAGTAACAGAAAGTAACCAAAAACTAGGGAACAGTTTTTGAGGCCATAGTATACAACACCACCCTGTTAAAGTCAGCTTTGGAAATTGGTGTAAACTATACAGGAGTTAGTATGAGGATGTTGACGTAAGTCTACCCATAGCAGAATTGACTATAACTTACCACTCCTGTTTAATACACTTGATTTTATCAAAGATCTGGTTTACTTTAGAATAAAAAAATATAGGAAGTGACCCTAATATTCTGAGTCACTTCAGCCATATATCACTCTGCATTCCCCACCTTAGCTGTAGAGGTAGAGATTTGTATGAAGGTAAGGATTAATAACACCTCTGTACTGACAATGACGATAATAGTACACAGATTGAGTAATTTGCCACAGGACTTAAAAGCAGAACAAAGACTTGGCTGGACAACAGACATAGCTGCTTCCCATTCTGGTTTGTCATACAGTGCTAACAAAAATGTTGATTAGTTAGGTAGTCACATATAGTATTGCCCAGGGTGCAAATCTTTCCTTTCTTGCTAAGCACATTGTAGTCAGTTTGCATTATTGGAGTATGTGTGTTTTGAATTGTAGGTGTGTAATGGCATAATGCTGCATCCTTTAAGCATCCTTCTGATACTTTTCTTTCAAGTTTGCGGAATGAAAGAGGCCACATTCCAGAACAGTGTATTCTTCCTCTTATAAACAATAAAAAAGGAGCCATCTATCAAATTGGCAGGCTCATATCTACTGTAACCATGTACAAACCACAGTCCAACTGGATGAACAGCTGTCAGAGCAGTCTCTTGTCAGCAGGTGGGTTAAAGTTTGCTAATGCATGTGTACACGTGCAGGCATTCATATCCTTTTCTTGTGAAGATCAATAACAAGATTTCCAAATGTGTTTGCAGTCATGATTTACTCTGGATGCACTGGCTTTCTTTTGTTCTTTGGTCCACCTGTCTCTTGTTATCTTTTTGCAATATGTTTGTCCACCATGTGAGAAACTTTCCAGTGGGTGAAATCTGGAGAGGTAAATAGTATAAGTGAATTTTGTTCTTTTGATTCCTTCATAAATCTGAGGTAAACATTTTGTGTCTAACCATTTATCATAGTTTAACCCCAGACAGCAGCCATGCCCTACATACCCGTTCACTCACTCCCCTACCAGTGGGATCAGGGAGAGAATCAGAAGAGTCAAAGAAAATTCATGGGTTCAGATGAAGACAGATTAATAGGGAATGCAAAAGCTGTCCACATAAAGCAAAGCAAAACAAGGAATTAACTCACTTTTTCCCATGGGCAGGAAGTTGTTCAGCCATCTCCAGCAGAGCAGGGCCCCTGCATGTAATGGTGACTTGGGAAGACAAACATCATCACTCCAAATCTCCCTCCCCACCTTCCTTCTTTCCCCAGCTTTATATGCTGAGTGTGGTGCCACATGGTCTGTAAAACTTTGGTCAGTTTGGGTCACCTGTCCCAGCTGTGTCTCCTCCCAACCTCCCATGCACCTTCAAAGTCCATGACAATGTGGCAGTATAAAAAGTAGAAGAGGATCTGTGAAAGACCCACTTGGCAAAAACAAAAGGATCTCTGTATTACCAATTCTGTATTCAGCACAAATATAAAACACAGTCCCATACCAGCCACAGGGAAGAAAACTAACTATACCAGAGAAAAAGCCAGCACACTGTTCTAGTGCCACATTTTCCAGGTCATGGATATTAGCTGCTTTCTGGTCTCATCTTGTATCATACACATATGGAAAAATTTCATTGCAATCCTTGTCTAGAAGAGACTCATAGTCTTGGATATTATTTTCTTGTGCAATTAATTTTAAATCATAAGGTGTTTGTGAAGACAATGAAAAAACCAAAACTGGTCCAGATGATTCAGAAGCATCCCCATAGCAAAGGACATTCTGGAGAGGAGTTCATGCTTGTGGACTGAGATGAACTTTCTTTAGGGCAGACATCAAGAACTGCTCCATAAATATGTTCCCAAATCTATGTGATTCAAAATCGATACAGGTAGGCTTACCATCTTCCTAAGTATATGGGTGTTTTCAGGATAGTTCTAATATTTTAGACACCATGACAAACAAGTCCTTTAACACCGTCACTGCTGACAGGGAACCTGACTTGGTAAACCCGAATGTTCAGCAATCTGAACTTCCCTCTTGGGGGAAGGACTCTCAGTAATGCCTGTGATTAAGTAAGGTGTCTATGGTGGCTGATCTGAATATGTCCTACAGTCTTTACATGAAATGCTCCAAGAGCATCACACAGTGCAGATAACTTATCTAAGGCATACTTATTGCCCACATATATTTTTCAGTGTCTGCGGGCATCGCCTCCAGAATCCCAAAGCTCCATAACAAGATACTGCCAGAATGCTAAGAATCACGCTGCTGAAAAATAAATTGAAAGCATAAACACATTCATTCCTACAGTTTGGCATAAATATTTATTTTTCAATTAGACAAGATGTTCTGAGTAGCATAAATCCCCTTTATAGATCTGTTTGGTTTGGTACTTAATCCGTTACTTTCCTGAGCTGTGAAAGCCCAACACTTAACTTTTTAACTTTCATCTCAGAAAAGTGCCATCAATTTGCAAGGTGATTTAGAATGCAAATCATGAATAGAACTCAATATTGCTAGTGCTAGTCCTTTATGAATCAAGACCCTATAAAACTTCATCAATATCTGTATTAAACAGTTATTGAGCAGAATTTTATGGAAGCCTTATTCAAAAGGGACTAGTGTTCGCAGTGTGAACCTAGATCTTTGAGAAAGGCGCAGAGACTGGTTTGTAATTTTCTAATGATTATCCTTATATATAGTACATATATCTGGAATAAACACATACATCCAGACATTTTTTGCACAGATGTGGAAAATCTTATTGTTGGGTCACATCAGAAGAGGATAAAATATTGTATTTTCTGAGTCATTAAAATAAAACCATAGTAAATGTTATAAGAAAAAAGTATACTGCATTTTACAAGTTGAACTTCTACTAAATATAATAAAGAAAAGAAAAGCAACTTAGAATACACTTGAAAATCTGGAATTGAAAGACTAAGTAATAGATTAAGACAAGAAACAACAGCCTAGTTATTGGCCTGCAATCGATGTTTCATTATAAGAATGTATCTCTCTTTGATTCAGAAGCTGGGATGTTGAAAATCCTACTCTGACTGAAGTTAGAGGTCTTTTGCTTTTGATTTCATTGATAGCAAAAATTTACCTTGTGTAAAGCCAAAAGGGATCTGATTAAGATCTAGCTGACCAACATTCTGTGATAAGTTTATCATCCAAAGGCAGTGACATTGTCAGTAATGGAAAACATGGTGTATCCAGATAAATGAATAATCCCAAACTGCAAATTGCAGATATAATGCAGGAGTATTTAAATTTTAAACAAAATGTTTTGGGATTTAGTTTTTAGAAAAAGAATTATGTACCTTCCTAACTTCCCTGTTGTTGGGCAGGAGGAAAGCCTTCTAAGTGGCTTTATGCCAATTTAGACAGCTCAGTGTTGAGAGAATCTATGAGAAGCAGGTTAATCCAGTTTTTTAGTTGTTTTATTATGTAATATCAACATAAAACAGCTGGATCAGGATTGAACAGCTATTTAAAAACTACAGAAAATTGTTTATTAAGGATTTTTCTTTATTACTCCAGCTTTATGGTAACTTAAAGTCCCCTTGAAAATAGCAAGGCAATTCAGATTTAAGATGTTGCTTCATACAAATATGGCCAGCCAGCCAGAATCAAATACAAACCTCTAAAACCTACTTAGTAAAATGGTGTCAATTTAAAAGCAAAAAAAATAAAGGCTGTCATTAGTGCTTTCATGAAAAGAATTTTTAGCTTTTAAATCCAGATGTTTTATTGCTTCTCCAAATACAGCCTTCTCTATGGGTTACTGTGTCTTTTACATAGAAAGGTAATCAGTTTTTTTTCTTATGAAGCAACTTTATTTTCTAAAATATTACATGGAAGATACATCAAGAAAGACACAAGTTTTGGTTTATTTATATTTTGCCAATTTTATAAATTTCATTGATTTATTTTTTTAAAAAATATTGAAAACATTTTAGACAGAAAAACTATGTTTGTTTTTTCATCATTCATCATTTCATAAATCATTGTTTGCTTTGAGAAAATTATTTTTCATCCAAATTTTCTCCTCAATGTTATTTAAAATTTAAGTTGTATTTTACATGTACTAAACATTACTATCTTAAAAAATAAGCACTATTTACAGCTTTTGGTTTCATAGAAACAAATAGTTTTTTTCAACTTGAAATTTCTTTTCACCTTGTAACAGTGATTTGTGTAACTTGATTCCAGTGTAACAGAAATTTGTTTCCAAAAGCAGCAAAGATGTTTTCCTTGATACTAGGGAACTGCTACTGCTGCTAAACCCAAAACAAACAACACTGTCCCCCTCCCCCCACAACTTATCTGTACTTAAAAACTGAATCTAAACTTCATTTTTGGCCGCAGGATCTATCAGCCCTCTGCATGCTGTATGCTGTTTAATATGTGTCAAATGAAAGGAGTACACAAGTCATCTCAATAGCTTGTCGTATGTGCAATCTAATTTGATGTACATATAGTAGCAGAGTATCCTGTAGCAAGAAGAAAACTTTTGACCTTTCCTGCTTTTGGAGAATGCATAGAGTTGAGGATTCATCCAAATTGTTCTGGGTACAAATGACATGATGTATGGTGCTAGAAATATTCCTTACTGCAGCAATCAGGATGCTTTCATCAGTCAGTGGACACAGACTGACTGACCTTAACTAACCCAGTTGTTTAAGGGCAATATGTGACCCAAAAATGAACTTCTCTGCTATGAGAGGAACTAGTCTGCATGAGAAAAGGCTTGCTTAGCTATGTTCAGTTTCTGTTCAGAAGCTCAGGTTGGCTTTTATTTTATCTGCATCCATTCAATCGTTAATATGAATTATACTCTAGTTCTAGAACTAGAAAAAAACCCTTCATCTATGTGGCTTGCAACAATTTGGCTGTGGTTGGTATGTAAATCACCTACTGCTACCATGCTTTGATGGTCAAGTTCTTACAGAAAACAGAAGCATTCAAATTGCATCTGTTGGTGAAAAATAAGTGTTGCTCGGCAGAGGCTATTTCACCCACTCAACCATGATTAAAAACTTGCTGGTTAAAGATTTAAATGGGTTTAAGATTGGCATGGTGTCACCATTGTGCAAATCCTTTGTTAAATATTAAATAATAGAAAAATGTCTTAGGGTCACACAGTGTGTGATTTATGTGACAAAGTCCTTATGGGCTGTTTTGTCAAAGGCAGCTCATAATTCTAAATTGCTTCGCTGAATAGCAGAGAATATTTTTGTTGTGGTGGTGGGTGGGAAAAGATTTGTTTTCTCTCTATATTCAGTGTGGTGAGATTTCTCTCTGTCTTTAGACACCTTTCACATGAAGAAGCCAAGCCCTGGGGCTAAGCAAAAGAGATGGGGAGGATGGGTGCCCCTTCCCTGCATTAAGCCACTGCTGATAACGGCTTTTTGATATATGCATGGTCGGGGACTCAATTAGATTGTCAAATAAAAGTAATAAAAATATGTCATTTTTCTAAACATTTTTTTATGCGTATAACAGTCAGGAGCTGTTTAAAATCTGAAGACTGTAGGCCATGTGGACTTTTTGAAAGACTTGCATTTGTGTATAACTTCACATCATGTCAGAATTATTCTTCTGGGACTTTCTAAACAATTGTGTCTATATAAATCCCTATTGCTTTGTTAAAAAATATATATGTATATAAAAAGTAGGTAGTAATTTCCTTCCTCCACCCCCTCAAATATATATATATAAGTTACAGCCAGAAATTATTGCTTGCATTCTGTACTCTAGGAAATACAAAGGCAAATTCAAAAAAGACCTTGTCTCCTTTCTTTCTCTAAAACACAATTTATTGCTTTAAATCATAAAAATAAAACAGTCAAATGTTGCATAAGAGACCCTCAGCAGAAATAAAAGAAAAGAAAAGGCAAAACTGAACTTCCCATAAACCCAAATCCCATACAGCACAGCTTTCTACAAGACCATAATTAAATAATCCCTGAAGGACTTGTGGAGGAGGGGATAAGAATACATAAACTTTCCAATATGATGAAAGAAAAAACCCTGTTATTATTATTGGATTTTATTTTTAAGAAGGAAGAAACTAAAACCAACATACTTAAGGTGGTCTACATGGGAAAACCATTCCATGCTGGGCAAGTGCCTGTGTAAGTCAGCCTTGATACACAAAAAACAGAAATTAAAAGATGTCTTTGAAATTTGAAGTCTGCAAGTAGATTGCGGCATTGTTTAAAAAAGTGCATATCTTCAGCATCAGACAAGGGCCTTCAGCTCTGCATCTGGACTGTTACTTCCATTCCTAAACATTTATTAAACATTTTTGCCTCTAGTTTGAGGTCTGAGATGAGATGGGAGAAACTTCCAGCAGAAGGTCTATTTTACAGGATGTTCTTCACTAGATAGGAACTTTATTTTTTGAACAGAAGAGTCACATACCTATCCAAGGCCACCCATGTAGACAGGAAAAGAGGCAGAAGAAGTGACCAGGAGAGGTAAGGATTCCTTGCCATCATTTTACTTTATCAAATTAAAAAGCAAACTATTGGTATAACATGTTATTCTGAGATTTTTAAGTTACCTTTTGTCATATTTCTTCAGGCGGGTTCACTTGTAGTAGGGTTTTTTTCCTCAGACAGAAAAATTCTTCATTGGGAAAAACATACCAAGCATCTCTCAGACTCTTACAAATT
Organism: Parus major; assembly: GCF_001522545.3. Classification (NCBI taxonomy): domain Eukaryota; kingdom Metazoa; phylum Chordata; class Aves; order Passeriformes; family Paridae; genus Parus; species Parus major. The sequence continues at coordinate 92,992,072 of NC_031769.1, forward strand.
AAAATGCTGATAGAGTCTCCTATCTGCTAAGCCCCAAAGAATGGGAATCACCCCTACTTATTCCAGTGACACTGAAGTACCAGATTTTCTGTAAATAGTAGAAACCATTAGAACATTTGGGAAAGGTGAGTGCATGTCAGAGGAAACCTGACAGGACTAACAGGGTAATTTCTGGGTTTTGGCAATTTTTAATGCTCAGATTTAAGAATATCTCTTTTTTTTTTTTTTTTTTTAAAGAGGAGGTTGATCCTTCCATTTAAACTGAATCCCCATTAAGGATGTCCCTATTATTTAGTTTGAACTAGCAGAGGATATGGAGCTTTGTTGTGGTTTTGCTTACAAATATTTCCAGTAAGTATGTCTAGTAAAGGAAGAATTGGTTATTAATTATGCACATATCTAATGAGGAAAAAGTTGCTTTCTGGTGCTATTAGTCACTCAAATTGGAAAAGTTATCAAGTAAAAAATGAAACATGACTCTCCCATTTATGACAACAGGAGAGATAGGACAACAGGAGGTTTAACTTTGTTTTTTTGCATCACAATATTATTAACATCTTGTATGTTTTCCATCTGGGTTTAAAATTATGTTGATAAAATTGCTTATGATTTCATTGACTGACACTATCTAAATTTTTAAGTTGGTCAGTCAAAGGTGGAAAGTTGAAAAGGGACAAAGAGAATGAAAATCCATTATATTTAGATTTAGGGTCTCAAAATGCAAAAAAGAGTTTTCTTAATGGAAATACACTGAATCGAGTTAGATTTCTCATGAAATGCCTACACCAACCTTCATAGGCCTGATTGATGGCAACTGGCCTTCTTGCTTTTCTGCCAAATCTTCTCAAACCATGCAGGGGCTGGAGGACAGGTATGGGAGCGAAGGTTTGGTGAAATCCAGGCCAAGTCCTCAAGCCATCAGTGGGAGAGTGTGTTCTTCCTGTGGTCCTGGTTCCCAGGCCCAATTCACCTAGCCTTGATATCATAAGTGCCTTGTGTCCACAAGGAACAGGAATAGTCTGGTGGTTTCTCAAACAATTCTAGAAATCCTTTTCTTTGTTTAACCTCTCCTTTTCAACAGTGTGCAAAGCCTCGGTGATATGCAGAATGACTGAATTAAATTCAAGAAGAAAAATTAATCAGTGAAGAGTGAATATGGTTCATCTTTCAGGATCCAAGCAATGGAAAAGTAAATGAACTCTTTGAAACTATTCTGACCTTAATAATTGAAATTGCAGTAAATCCAAATCAGACTGGATAGTCTTGTTTTCTTCCTGATCCTTTAAACTATATTTTAATCGGCCAGACATGCATGCAGCAGTTACAGTTTTACCCTCAGTTAAACTGGGTTTAATTGCAGCATTTTTAGTTTAAAATAAGTTGTTTCTGGAGGTATATTGGTGCAGCTGCCAGTAGAAAAAATCACAAAGCAAGTTGAGAAGCATGCTGAAAATCAGTATTTTTTCCTTGGTGTATTTGGGCTGCTTTGCTTAAGCATGATATTGTTATACTGCATGGAGTTTGAGCTGGAATGAAAGTGAATACAATTCATCTCCAAATTAGATGCAGTACCATATGTGTTGTCAATTTATCAGTACACCAACAAAATTGAAGTGTTGAATGGAAGTGGTTTGGTGACTGTATGAGGCTGTAAGAGTCAGCAAATATTGCAGTTAGCTGACTCAGCCAACCACTTCTTGACACATCTCTATCTTTATAATTATTGACACATCTCTAGTCATATGGAACTGATATTTAAATGTTACCCTACAGCCAGGCACACATAATGGCTGCAGAATTCATGCCACTGGGTAGGCTGGAAAATTTGTATTATGACACAAACTGTGTTTTTCCTACCTGTAAGATCTGAAAGAAACTGTAGTCAATCCTCCATTCTCACTGGCAGATTAATTTTAATGAATGGTCTAGAGCTGTAATAAAATAATTATTTTGCATTACTCCATCTTGGAGGTACATATTTACTCACAGATTAGCATCTTCTACCTGGCTCTTCACTATGCTATTTTCGCAGGGGAAGGGAAGAGAAGAGAGGAGAATAAAATAGTTTTGTTCAACATTTATTGCTTAACATTACATTGTGCTATAGCAGGCTGTGTTACATGAGTTGATGAGAGCAAGAAACAGAGCAATGCAATATAGTTTAAAACAAATAAATTAAAAAATCCCTAAGGTGAAAGAGGTATGAAGAAGCCCATTACAAACCCAGGCCAACTTGGCAACTTCCCTCTGCTGACATCTTTAAATATCTCTTCACTCCCCTCCTCCTCTTCCTGACAAATGCAGAAGAATCACAGGCATCTGGGGCGAGACAGATACCTCAAGATGTTAGATACCTAACTTTTTAGAATCTCATCCACAACTCCCACTATTGTATTTCCTTGTCAAATTCATTTTCTAGCAACTATGACTCCCTCAGAACCTGCTTACTTGCTTCATAAAAGCCACTTAGAGACACCATGTAACTCTAGGGACTCACCACAGTGCCTTTTCAAGGCAGAAAAACCATGACACACTGCTCGTATATATAACACAGTTCCACATTACTGATTTTAGATTTAATTTCCTTGGCTAGGACTGAGTTATTGGATGGACACCATGGGATGCCAAATGTACAAATTGCCTTGCAGCTCAAGAGTCTGTGAAGAATCCTGACCAAAGCTTCTATGACCACATGAACTTTTGGGGACCTGCCAAGCAATCCAAAGATGTTCATGGTGATATGTGAATATGTTGAAAATTGCACTGTGGGAAGAACCCCTTTTTTACTAAAAAGGGCAAAACATGCACAACATCCTTGGGGAAACTGGAGCTGGAAATTATATTAGGTATGCATATTTACAACCCAACAGAAAACTCTCTTTCCTGTACCCTTCAGGTCTTTACCTGTTGTGAGCTAAGTTAACTGTATTTTAGACTTCAACAAAAGGAAGTTTTCCTCCCTGCTCAGAATGTTACTTTGGAATTAAAGAAAATGCATTCACCCAGAAAAGCACAGTGTATGTATAAAAAAGTACAGAATGTAGATAACCTCACTAAAAGTATAGCTGGTTGACAGAAAGGACACCATCCTTGTTAAGGTATTCCCATACAAATTTTCATCTTCAGCAGATAGGAATTTTACTGACTTTATGAATTTATGTTGAAATAAACCCCAAGAAAAGGAACTAAGTTGATCAAAAAGTGATGATTTTATTTGCAAAGTTACAGAACAAATAGTCACAGCATTGAATCACATCAGCAATAATTTCTAAGAGATTTGTCTTTTTATTTTTCACTCCTGCATGTAGTCTATAAATAAGATTTGGTTAGACGGGGATTGGTCATTTACTTGTGTAAACCAAAGGAAAAACAATGTTGATGTGTACTGGTTGAAGACAGGGCCCAAAACTGCAGTTCACAGCTTCTTTGATAATACTGAACTGACAAATAATGTTGTTTTTCTCATTATTTTTTTCTGTAAGCTATTGCAGGGAAAATATTTACATTTAGGCATTTAGTTTAATATCATGCTTTTAGTCTATGTTAATGGAAATAGTGTGTTCCCTTACCTAAGTGTATATGTGACTTTTATGCTAATGAAATAAAGAGACTTAAATGTACTAATTACAGGAGGGACTATTGCACAGGTAGCTGAGATACAAGCTCTGCTACGCAGATCAGCCAAAAGTTCCTCACCCTTGATCTGCCACACTGTCAGGTTTTTGCTGTACAAGTTCTCTGTGTGGTAAGTGGAGATGAGACACTGAAGTAAAGAAGAATTAAATCCTCATCTCAAAAACCCGAGACTCAGGTCACAGGAAAAACTTAAGGACCAAAATCCATATGTAGTATAAACAGTGGGAATGATTAATATCCATGTTATTCTTCAATTGAAAAAGGAGCATTGATAACTCTGTGGACATAAAAATTGATAATTTTGACAGTTCCTAACCCTCATATTTTAAAGGAGATTGGCAACTCATGCATTGATTTTTATTTTTTTTTAAGTCAGTATGATATTATCATCATGTTTGCCAGCCTTGGTTTGCTGTCATATGAGTACAAGATCTGAAACAATGTCATTATATTGAAAACTAGGAAAATCTCCAATTCACAGGTAAAACTTATAAGAACAAGAAAAAAGACATAATACTGCCTTTGTTTTACCATGGCACTTTTCTGAAACCAGTCCATCTCAACCAGAACCTGTGTCTTCATATCTTGTAGGCCTGATGTTACTTGGCTTTTTGGGTTTTTTGGTTTTTTTGTTTTTTTTTTTTTTCCTAGTCCTATTGGGAACTGATTTGATCATCACCAGCAACAAAAGTGAATTGAGATTCTTCTGTCTCACCTCTTTTATGAGTTGAAGACTCCTAGTCTAGATTTCCAGATACAGGAGTCTTTGATTTCCCTTGTCATTCTTCCCTGTATACCTTTCCTTGTTCTTCTGAATGCAAACCATTCCAAGATCTATTAAAAAATACATGCATATTTTTATATAACAAAATAAACTTTATAGGATCTTTTCCAAGACTGCACTAGGATTTTTTTGCTCAAATAATGCTGCATTAAGATAAACATTATCATATTAATCAACAGTTGGATTTCTTTTTCATTTGTATAATTGGACATATCTAATTAGGTTTAAGAATACTGATCATGCACAGATCATGCTACAATTTTTAATGTAGCTGGACAACTGTTAGAAATAAGGATTGGACTAAAAAATAATAAAAACCACAAACCTTCAGGATTATGCAAACGAGATAAATTTTGAAAATCACATCCAAAAGGAGTACAGGAGATAATCCAAAGAGTAAAGCAGATACCCAAGCAGAATAAGATATGTGAAAAGTGAGAAGTAATCATGTCAAAAGGTGATGTGTGATGAACAAAATTCTGTGGTGTCATACATCAGTGTAGAAGCGTGACTGTGATTATGGTCAGTCTGTCTGGGGGTGGGGGGGAGGTTATACCCCAGGTGTGTGGAGGCAAAAGCCCCATTTTGTGTGCACTGATACAAACTTTACTTGAAGTAGTTTGTTCAGCTCTGTGCACAGCATTACCAGGAGCATCCTGAATCATGGGGGGAATTCTGCTAGAGAAATTTAACAGTAAAGGAAACCAAAGGCTACCTAAGACATGAGTAAATGGAGGTGGAAGAGAGGTTAGCATGACAACCACCTACTAATTGCAGAAGGTAATATTTATGCCTAAAAGACAAAGAAAAATTCAAGATGGTTCAAATTTCTTGCCAATAGGATCCATTTGGTTGCACCATAATATAAGGCAAATCACCTGTGATAGTTACAAAGCAGGCTGGCCCAAACACCAGCAAATGTATTCTCAGGAACAATACTGCAGTGGCATGAAAATGAGCATTCCAGCTTTACCTTCTGTATTATTATCCACAGTCTGTCTCCTTCACATAAAAAATAAATAGGCTCCATATCTCAGAACAAATGGATCCCAGATTTTTCACAAGGATTGAGGTAGTTCGCTGAAAAGCTCTCATTTCCCTTCTACAGAAAAAAGAATTGGAGGGTGCCCATGACGAACGGAGGTCCTCTTTATTTTCCGCCTGTTGTCATCTGAAGTAAATCATCTCAGTAGGGAAGCAAACTGGGAGTCTAATATTCTGTCTAGAATCAGTTTTCTACCTGGGCCTGATAAACTTGCTCAGTCCTCCAGCATCCCCTCAGTGTCAGCTCTCAGGAGCCAACCAGAAAATTGCCTCTTTGACAGAAGGCAGCAATGTGCTACCAAAATCTTCTCCACAGTGCCACTGACATGACACTCATTTTAAAATGGTTCCTGAAGATTGCACCTCAATGCTGCTGAAGGTGGAAAGAGAGTTAACATTTAAATGGCTATAAACATTCTAGATATGTACAAACACCATCTACTGTAGCTTTTTTCCATTCCCTTTTGCCTACCAAGTAGTACCTTTTGTCTCTGCAGAGATATGTTATATATATTTTTACCAGAGGGAGATTTTGTTATGTCAGTCGCCAATCTAATCACCTCCTGCCTTGAATCTTCTCATAATCACCTTTTAGAATCCTATTCAGAACAAAACCCCACCATGAGTCCTCAGTTCCTTTCCCCATATATCCACTCATCACCATGGTTCCCTTTTGTAGCAGAGACACAGAGAAAAATGACAGCCATGGAGGCAGAGGGGTATCAACTGCTGTGGATAAATCAATCCATCACAAAAAAAAAAAAAAAACCCAACAAAAAAAACAATTCTGCCATGAAACTTAATCACTAAAGGTCATGTCGGGGAGTGAGGAACAGATTAAATTAGCATAGTATTAGATATGGAAAATGATTTCTGTCAAAATCATCTTTACCACAATTATAATATGTTAATTACGTATTTCATTAAGGAAGTTGATTATGGTTCACAGATGAAATCATGCAGACGAAGACACCTGGAAGGAAGCACTAGAGCCTGAAGCCTCTTCTCTCCCTCTCTCTCCCCCACACACACGCACATGCACGCACACACACACGCAATTAGGTACACACACTCCTAGGAGGAAAAGCTTTTACTTCAAAGATTATTAAAGTGCAGCTGTGTCTGGTTAGGACAGAAGCTCACAGAAATAAAGGAAAGCATGGTAGGGTACACTCATTTTTCTTCTATCAGTACTTAGAATGAACTGCTCGTTTTAAGACTTTAACATCCTCTGCCTCCGGTGACATATTGGTGGCATCTACTACTGTGGGTAAAGGATTTCAGCACTGACTAATGAGATGGTAGCTGGGTGTTTTTTATAGGGAAGAGACCATTGGGCAAATTTTAGCCGAGCTATTTGAAAGAGATATCATCAACTATATGAATGTCGTACAATATCTTGCCCTTAGAAGTGGTTGCAATTAATTTACAGTGAGTTTAAGAACTTGGGTACTGTGAAAAAGTTTCATCAATCAGCAGTTACTTTTACAGTTTCTTAGTCTTCTTTTCCAAATAATTGTTTGAATTGTTTGCTCTATTTAGTGAAAGGAGCAATTTGTGATCTTTAGTGATCTAAAAACACAGCCTTCTTGTTTTGGCTAGAAACAAAGCAGCCAAGTTTCATATTCCAAAAAACTGAGAGATGTAGACAGGAATTTTCACACGTGTATGAGTCTGCATGTGTTCGTATATGTAGTCTGTATATGATAGCAAGGAGTTGTAGCCTACATAAGAAAGGGCTAATTTTATTCAAGTCTGACTGAAGGAGCAGCAGAAGTGGAATAAATGGGGTACTCTGTAGAAGGAAGGGAGGAGATAATATGTATCCCTCCAAAAAAAGGTCCTACAGATGCCCCTGGGAATGAAAACGTCTGAGCTACAGTCAAATATAATTACCTCATTCTCATATTTCCTAGTGAGTGAGAATGCATCAATGCTTGTGTGCCCTTGTGCTGATAGATTTTGCCACACAGAATAATCATTGTTGGAATTAAGCATAATTGTCAAGAAAGACTTGGTCATCATGAGAGAGACTGTCTCATACAACTGTCCTTTTGCTTTCCAACAGTAATTACTTTAGTAATTAATCTCTGTCATTTAACTGTATTACATTTTGAAAAGAGAAAATGGAAGAAAGACTGGTTTCTGACTAATTTACATCACAGTTTAAAATCCTAGAATAGGGTGAATCAAACGTCAAATTTAGCCCTTTCACAGATAGTTAAAATGGGTCCTTTCTAATACCTAGCACAAGCAGGAATGAAGTCAGGCTCCTAAAGTCAGCTTCATAATATCTATATTGCCTGAAAGTTCCCACTTCAGGGCTCTTTGCTTTAGGTAATAGAAGACAACACACAGATCAGGAGCCTTGGCCAGAAAAAGTGCATCACTGCCTACTCAAATATAATTTCTGCTGCTAGTCCTCATGGAAGGTGCTACTTTACCAGCCTTGCAGCACTTGTGAATGCCAGCATCATGCAGCAGTATCTGTGATTTCAGCAGCAGCAGTTGGCTGTGAATGTTGCCTGTGTTCTTTGAGTATTGTGTGGGTGAGTCAGAAGTGCTGAGCATCCTGAGTTCCAGCAGCACAAATGCCCCAAATGCTTCTGAAGTTAAGGCTCAAAGTGGGTCTGTATTGATATCATCAGCATTCTTGCTTTCTAAAATATTTTAAAGCTGTTCCACTCCTCTTCAAACTTTTAAAATGTTTTCTTTGGCAAAGAAATATTATATGGATGGCATATATATTAATTCCTACTCATGGAGAGAAGGATCAGTTCAAGGGTTTCAGTGTTACAAACACTGAAACCCTTGAACACTTTGATGATGCAAAGTCCCCAGATGCATCCCAGAAAGTACCTCAGAAAGATGAAAATCCTATTTATTTTGGAGACTGATGAGGGTATTGTTT
>NC_031769.1:93005446-93187946 GCF_001522545.3 Parus major
AGACTATGAACCAGTTTTGTGGACTGGGAAAGTAGAAAGCAATGAATGCAGCTTGGCATCTGATGTTCTTGAGGGAGCAGGCCAGTCTTACTGTGGGAGAGCTCTCTGTCCTTTTCAAAGAGTGGAGATCAGTGAAATGGAGAAACTTCTGGGAAACTACCAATCAGTCATACTAATGAGAACCCTTAGAAAGATCATGGATCAAAGCTTGCAAACTCTTTCACAGCATCCTCCTGAAGAAGCTGGCAGCCCATGGCTTGGACAGGAGCACTCTTTGCTGGGTTCAGAACTGGCTGGATGGCCAGGCCCAGAGAGTGGTGGTGAATGGTGCTGCATCCAGCTGGGGGCCAGTCACCAGTGGTGTCCCTCAGGGGTCTGTGCTGGGGCCAGTTCTGTTCAATATTTTTATTGATGACATGGATGAGGGTATTGATTCCTTCCTTATTAAATCTGCTGGTGACAGCCAGCTGAACCTGAGCCAGGAGTGTGCCCTGGTGGCCAAGAAGGCCACTGGCATCCTGGCCTGTATCAGGAATAGTGTGGCCAGCAGGAGCAGGGAGGTCATTCTTCCCCTGTACTCGGCACTGGTGAGGTCACACCTGGAGTGCTGTGTCCAGTTCTGGGCCCTCAGTTTGGGAAGGATCTTGAGACGCTTGAGCACGTCCAGAGGAGGCAACAAGGCCAGTGAGGGGCTTGGAACACGAGACCTGTGAGGAAGGGCTGAGGGAGCTGGGGTTGTTTAGCCTGGAGAAAAGGAGACTTAGAGGTGACCTTATCACTCTCTATAACTCCCTGAAAGGTGGCTGTACTCAGGTGGGGTTGGTCTCTCTCTCCAGGCAGGGTCTGACAGAACGAGAGGACACGGTCTTAAGGTATGCCAGGGGAAATTTAGATTGAATATTAGAAAAAAGTTTTTTACAGAAAAGGTGATAAAGTACTGGACATGTATGCCTTGGGAGGTGGTGGAGTCATCATCCCTGGTTGTGTTTAAAAAAAGACTGGATGTGGTACTCAGTGCCATGGTTTAGTTGTGGTGCTAGGGCTGGGTTGGACTCAATGATCCTGGTAGTAGTCTCTTCCAACCTAGTCATTCTGTGATTCTGTGAAACACCCATTGCCAAGTGCACAAAGAATAGAACAGCGAAACAATGCACTGGGATTTACCAAAGGCAAATGTTGCCTGAAAACAAGCACAACAATTAAGATTACTGGCTTGGTAAATGATGAAAGGAATGTGATAGATGTCATCTACCTTAAATTAAGCATTGTCCTTTGCACTGTCTTCAGTCTACATAAAGATATAGACTGGAAGGAAGATGCACAGTGAATAAAATCTGTGTGGACTGTCTAGGCTTAAAAAACAATGACTGGTGTTTTGAAGACCAGGTGGTGGATGATTACTGGTGGCATTCTTCAGGGACTGATACTGAGGCCTATGTTCTTCATTGTCTTCATTAACATGAATGGTGGAATGAGGTGAGATGGACCTTTATCAAGATTCTGGATGACATCAAAGTGGGGATGGGGCAGGGAATTGCAGAGGTGGAAGCTGCCAGTGGAGGCTGGGAGCAGGGCTGCCAGTTTGAGGGTCCTCAACAGGCTGCAGAAAGGGACTGACAGGAACCTCAAGAAGTTCAAAAAAAGCAAATGCAGAGGTCTGCATCAAGGGTGTAAAACTGCGGCGGTACGGGAGAGTGGGTGACTGGCCAGGGCACCTCCAAAAAGGCATCTGGGAATTTTAGTGGACAAGTGCAGTGTGAATAAGAGAGGTGGAGGGAAGTTGCATTAGGATGAGTGTAGACAGCAAGTCAAGTGAAGTTGTTATTTCCTGTTCAACCCTTTCAAGATCCCACCTGAGTAGTGCCCTGTTCTGGGACTCTGTTGCACAAAAAAGACATAGAGAATTTGGAGCAAGTCTGGCAGAGAACCACTAGGCTGGTGAGGTCACATGAGGAGAGGCTGAGAAAATGGTGCCTTAATGGGGGCTGAATCTATTTGATAACTTTACCTGTCAAAGGCTGTAGAGGAAAGGGAGCTACACTGCTCCCAGTGCAAGAACTGGAGGCAATGGAATCAAGCAGTAGCAATAAAAATTCCAATGAGACACACAGTAAAAATTCTTCATGGTGAGAGTGACTGAGCACTGTATGGGTTTGCCCATCTCCATCCTTGGAGGAATTCAGAACTTGCCTAGATAACACCCTGGGCAACCTAGACCTGGTTCTGAAGTTGGTCTTGCTTTGGGCAAGAAGGTGGACTAGATAACCTCCACAGATTCTTATTTGTACTGAGATTCTGATTGCTTATTATGGTTACTTCAGGCACTAATATTAAGAGGAATAAATTTCCTGACTGTTTCCTTGTTTCCCTGTTTTCTTTTTTCCTATTTCCTCTGTGGTCTGTGGCATGTTGGGTCTGCTTCTTGCCTCACCTGGCAGCCAGCTTGTGCCTCTCAGCAGCTTTTGCACGATGCCACAGGAGAGCAAAGGCTAGTGGGCTGTACAAGCTGGCCAACACTCCAGGAGTCTTTGTGCTTCTGCCTGTTAATCACAAGGTGCTATTGAGGTGTGTGAGCTGGCCAGCGTGCCAAGAGCCTGTGCATCAGGCACACAAAGAGAAATGAGCTAGCAGCAGGCAGCAGCAGATTGCAGAGATGTGTCCCAGTGCTGAAAGGGGCAATGCCTGAACCACCCATGGCAATTAGTGCAGTCAAATCAGATGCAGCAGCAACCAGTTAGACCACAGCTTATTGTCTCACCTTCCTTATGGCCAGGTCACCCCCTCCATACCCCATCATTCAGGCACCCTCGTTTTTATTGGGAGGGGAGTGAGAATCACATAGTATTATATTGAATTATTTTATGTTATATTATAATAATTGTATTTATTGTATAGGTTATATATACTATATGTTATATTATGGCATATTATGTTATATCACATCATACGATGTGTTGCTCTTGAGTCACTTTCCCAGTCTGGAAGTCTCCATGATGCCACCATATTTTGCTCTCTGCAGGTGTCCTTCCAGCCCATGAGATAGCTGAAGAGGCAAACAAGGCTCACACTTTCCTCCTTCTTCCCTCTGATGCAGTGCAACAGGTTTCAATAAATGTCTGAAATTGGAAATGGGCATCCTAGCCTCAGGAGAACCCAGAATGGGGTTGGACAGGAAGCTATCTCTTGGTAACCTCTCTGCTAGAGACCCTCGTGTTGGAGGAGAGCAGCATGGAAAGGCAGAACTGGGTCCACAGCATCTCATACTTAGGGACAGATACCTGCTCATATCTGAGTCAGGGGGATCTCTGTGATGGTGTGTTCACCCCAGTAAATCAGTGTGGCGCTGATTTGTAAATGGTTGGCCTCATTTACCGCATTCCTCTCTGCAAACTGAGCTTGTGCTAAGCTGCTGGAGCCCAGCCTCACTTTCCTCCAGCCGCTCACTTCCAAAAAATTATTGACATTGCCTCCAGCCCTTGGATGTTAGTGGTATTTTTGTTTTATGTCTTTCCTAACAAGTTGACACAACTTAACAATGTTGGTCTTGTCACCAGATTATTCTTCTAAATGAGACAGTTATTCACAGTGAGTCATTGAATATTTTACAACATGGTTACAGTAGCTGCTCCGACAGGTACCTGTGTATAGATGAGAGTGTATGTACTGTCACAGCACTGTCACATAGGAGATGTTTGCTCTACCTTTATTTATACAAACCACTGAGCCCCTCCTCTCCCTTGCTCACAGGCTGCCCTTTAATTCTCAAGGCACCATTTTTCCACCTTGTTACTCGGGTGGATGCACAGAGATGGCCCTACTGCTGCTGTATCTCTTGGGTTCCATCTTGGGGAAAATATCTGTTATTAATGTTGTGCAACTGGAGGTGTGACCTGTAGACAGTTTATTTCCTGGCAGACCAGTGAGCTTTGGAAGAGGGATTCTTGCCTTGAAATGGGGATAGCTCTGGAAACAAAGTTCTTTCAATCTTCTTCTTTACACAGTCCAGCTTGATTTATTTTTCTGCTTCTTCCAAAGGACTTTATGGCCAAGAATAACCAGAATATCTGCCCATTTGCTTATAAAACCACTGTGTGGGTTTCTGAAAATAAAGACCTCTTGTACCTTCCCCCCCACCTGTAACCATCCCCAGGGAATGAATGTGTGTATGTGTGTGTACCTGTGTAACTCTATAACAACTCTCTGGTTTGCCCAGGATTTAAGGAATAAGAGGTTAAGTGAAACCTACCCCAGATTTTTGATACCTGTTAGTGATCAGAAAGCCTTGTTTATCATCTGCACTACATGGCGTGACATCAGAGCTGAACCCTTTGACTTCTTTGTGTTTTCTCTTTTTTAATGCTTGTGATAAAACCTGATTCTTAGAAATTGCACCACTTTAATTCACATTTTAAACATACTTTGAGGTTCACAGGCATGTGTGATACTTGAATATAAACTATGCTTTTAAGAGTTTATGATTTCTTTGCAGTGTTTAGGTTTTCCTTTTCTCCTTCTTTTTTTTTTTTTTTTTAACCTTGAAAAATAATTGTCCCAGAACTAGTTAAATAGCAGAGGAGTCTGAGCAACAGCTAAAGAGCCTCTGTTCTCTGTCATCTTGTGCCTTGCACCTTGCCAGCAACACCTGTAAAGAGCTGGTGTAAAATGGCAGCATGCAGCTCTCCTAGTACTTTACACTCCTTTTGCACAGAGTGAACAGACTACACAAGGTGCAAGGCCCAAAGGCCTGTATTTCTGCCCATTTGGGATATGCTCTTTGCATCAAATCTTGAGATTTCTTCCTTTTATTAAAGTAAACCCAAAGGGGTCCCCTAGAGGCATAGCCAATATTCACTCCTTGTGGGCACACAAATCCAGGATTAGCCTGTAGCTGTTCCCAGGGAAAGTGTTTGCTAGTGAAGTCAGAGCTAGTGTTAGGCAGGTACTGTAATGTAGAAGATCTGCTCTGGGTGTTTATTCATCTGAATTAGATGAATGGAATGCCTCTGGTATGCCTATTTGTGTACCCCCAGGGTTTAAAACTCCATTGTGCTTGTGTCCTTAGATATGCTGTTTATCTGAAACTGAGTTTTCTTTCATATTATTGTGAATCCTTCCACAAATCAGGAGGATCTGACATTGAAACTATTCTCTGCTGATTTACCCCAGCCTAAACACACAGAAGCACTGTGGATGGGAGACCTTCCAATTTGCCAATTCCCTAAAACTGTAACATCTTGGGGTTTTTTAAATGCCAGAGTTTCACTTTCACAAGGCGAAGGAGAGGAGAAGACTGGTAGAGGAATAATTATTAGAGCAAGATCTGAAATTATTCCAAGTCTGTGAATTTTCTCCTTTGCAGGAAGACAGTGCTGAATCCATAGCAGCTTCCATAGCTTGTTTCTTTGCAGAGGTCCTCTAATGGTAAACTGAAGCAAATCAAATGCCCACCACCAAAACCAATGCCTACACCTGATTTTGAATCCAAGTCCGGATTTAAAGAGGAAAAAGGATGTCTGTCCATGTACAAAAATATCCTTAGATGGCTAAACATAATCAAAAATCACTTGAATAAATTCTCATTAATAAAATAAAATATATCATCTGGATTTTCTGACACTCTAATGATGAAAGATGCAAGGTGTAGATATTACAGATACACAGATGTCTGTCATAAGTAATAGAAACTATTAATGTTATTATTAATGTGTCTTACACCTAGAGACGCTAACTGAGATAAGAGTCCCACTCCTTATGCATGCAGTCAGACACAGCAGTTTGCCACATAAGTAGAAAATAAGGCAAATAGACAGGATCAGGAGAGGAAAAAAAGGCAAGGCACACAAGAGGATCAACCTTGGGCTTTTTTAGAGGACCTTTTTCAGAGAAACCTTAATTATCCTTGATTTTCTAAGGAAGATCAAGAGCCTACCTCTTTCATCCTACTGAAAACCTCAGCCTGATGGACTTCTCTGAGACCAAATGGGAAGCCCACGGACAGGGGCAAAACATGTCCAGTCAGAGGAGTCAAATGTCCAGTCAGCGCAATGCAAATCTCTAGAATGTTTTTGCACAGAAATAGCATTTCTTCATACAAAGAACTGTATTTGGGCTCATGTCTAGCTTAGATTAAAGAGCAGTGGATAAACATCTATCTGTGTTACCACCACAACCATGAATTTTAAGGGTTAGTCATCCCCGAGACCTGGAATGGCTCATTCACATGAGACAGAAATATTTCATTCAGCCTTGCACTCCTGGAAGGCTGACACTCCTGGGCAATGAAACTCCTTTTTTTACCTTTCTTTTCATTCTCAGTGAGTGATCTTGACTGCATTTTCACCAAAACAGAGATGCAATATCTCACAAAGTGGTGCACTGCATGTTTCTGCCTGCATTCATTGGCTCTGCCTCGCGTGTAGGGCAAAGGCTTAGCCTCTAAGATTTGTTGGCAGCCTCCTGCTCTTTGTTCTTCAGAATGTGAAAATAGTGTAAATAGCAGCATCTGCAATTGCTCCTGCTGCTCTGACTGCCAGCCAAGTCAGATCCCCCTCCCCTCGGAGAGCAGTCCACATGCTGCACACAGGACTGGACCAGGGAGGAATTATATGCGGTGAGAGTGCAGCCTCAGGAGTGCTGTGAAGAATACGGGCCATCAGACAGGAAGGCAGATAGACTGCCTCCGAGTTCAGCTATTCCCAAATGAAATTTAAAAAAAATCTCTTCCCCACATCATGAGTCTTATATATTTTTTTAGGATTTTTGTGTCTAAATCTATCTTGCTACCAAAAATGTTTTAAAGAAAGGGAGAGAATAATTCACTCACTGTTTCTCTTGTGCAAGCAGAGCTCTATTCCAAGAGCAACCAACCTTTCTGTCATGATCCTATACCTTCCTGTACAGATTCTTACACTGAACCCATCATGACACTTCAGAGATTTCAGCAGCTGGGCTCAGGTTCACTGTTTTTCTGTTTATACAGTGGTTTTAAGTAATTTTAAATGTGCACATGGAAATGAAGTTTTAGAAATGCTGAAAAGTGATTAGTGTTTTTTTTTCAACCATATACATACGCATGCATACATGCATACTATACACTGCATGTAACTGTCACAATAGATTTTTTTCCTCTCCAACTCAGGTTTAAAAGAGACTTTAGTCCTTTTTCATGCGAAAGGCATTCAAAAATACCTGTTTGTCCATTTTAAATCTGCAAAAGAGGTGGAACAGTGTGTAGGCAGAGCGAGATGTTCATTTACGGTTTGCAACAAGGGAAGTTGGCAAAGAGCCCTGGAGTGAAACGCCTGTCCCAGAGAGATGTTGTTGACGGCAGGGTTCTGAAAGCTTCTTTCTAGCCAGCCCTATCAGATAGTGCCACCCCAAAAGCAAGCCCTTATCATGCAAAAAATAGCATGTCAAGGCCAGTGATATAAATGAATTGTCAAAGTATCTCATAGGCAGGCAGCTAGCTAGACTCGTTGTCAGCTGATGGCAAGATTAAAGACTAAAAGTTTGTAAAAGGATTGAAGTTCTTCCTTGACTACACAGCAGTTGTCCTGAACTGATGCTCTATCGTGAGGTTCTTATTTTGCAAGCATAAAATTCTTATTTTTTAAGGAAGACATTAACTAGCTTTTTTAATTTTGTTTCTAACAGCTCCTCTTTTTTCTCTTAATACAGTCTTTCAACTCTAAACCAGCAGCATAGCAACCACAGTCCCATCTATCTTCAGAGACCTGAGCTTCATTGTGAGCCCACCTTAACACCAAGATTCACAGCTTTCAACGACATTACTCTCCTGTATTTATTTTTTTTACTTGCATCATTCCAACACATGCCAGCCTCTAGCACATAAAATGCTTGGCTCAGAGGAACAGACGTATACAGCTGCACTGTAATTGTATAAAAAAAAGCACACTAATAACTCTTCAGTGCATTCAAAAACTCTGCTCATTGCAGAAGTCTGGGCAGATTGGCACATGGTGCAGAGGCATAGATTACACAGCTCTTAATGACTAAAACTGGAGTGCTAATATAGCCCAAATACACTCACTTTACATTCAAGAGAATGAGACTTCTTTTCTTCCTCACAAGAAGTGGACTTTAAACCAACAACACTAGAATACTTGAGGAAAGTCAAGTGTGCACTATGTAAACACCGAGGATGGCAGTGGGAACCTAAAACCTAAGAGCAAAGTTCTTTTAGCAAGAGGGAAGGACCACCCTATGGGAGAAATGGACAATCAAAAGAAGCTCAGATTTTTAATGCAAATCACTCATGCATGAGTTATAGACCAGTCATTCCTTGTAGAAATTATCTTCCCAGTAGTTTTGAACAGTGAGTCCATTTTCAGGAAATTTTGAACTGCTTTTTGAAAAAAAAAAGGAGGAAAACACATTAAAAAGAGAGTTTTTTCAAATTATTCTAAGTGTCTTCCTGTGTGCAGTTTGAAGATAGCTTTTCAACGTTAAATCTGCACAGACTATGCTATAAGATTTTCTCTGGTTTATGAAAAACTGAAAATCATATTGAAAAGTAGTGCTCTTATTTGTACAAAGATTATCACATTTGCAGTACAGATCTAACATTCACAAAGGCAGGCAGAATGGCACATGCTGTGAGCATACCACTCCGGCTTAAAAGCTTTAATTCAGGAAAGTTGCTCTATTGAGGAAAAAGGAACGTAAGCACTTGCCCAACAAGGAGTGTTTAAACTGCTTTCCTAAATATGGATAGATTGGAGCATGCACTTAAGTGGTTTTGCCCACCAAGGGATTACGCCTCCAAAAATTATACAAATTAATTTTTAAACTAATTCAGGGACACAGGACTGTGCCCACTCCTCCTCTGGATATACACTCCTCTTTCAGCCACACATGGACATTTGCTATGAGCTGTGCATTCAGTGGCCATTTGACCCCTGAAGGACCAGGCTGGGACCAGTCCTTGCATGGGCTGAAAACCTGGGTGCAGCTACACCACACCATAAATGTGCTGGTGTGGCCAGTAAAGTCAGTAAGCCATAGCCTACCCTGCAGTCTGCAGGGGGATGAGCCAGGGAAGGTTTTGAAGAAATGCATAACAACCCTTCTGCAGCTGTAACCGCAGCCTCAGTTTTTCCCATGTGCTGGGAAGTTGGTGATACAGAGAAACCTTCTTTAGGTTGTCCAAGGCTTACTAATGGAAAGAAGACCTGCAGCCTTGGAGACAGCCAAGGTGTCTGTATCTACTGTGGAGAACCTTTTCTTCAGCTGGCTTGAAGCTGGGGCAGTGCAGATATATACCCAAGGACGTTAACCACAACAGAGGTTCAAATAACACACATGTATGTCATGAAAAACAGAGTACATAAGAAAAAAGGGAAAAAAAATATACATATATATATATATATATACATACACACACAAAGATTCAAAGCTTTTTTTGTCCCTATTGACGATTAACACACTGGCTGAGAATACATTTTCCTGTACCTTGTGGATTTCTCTAACAGTTTCAAACATTTAGGGCACAGACTGGAAACCAAGCTGACAGACACCACCCTTGAGCGATACTGGTTTGCCACTGACCTCGTGTACCAGTCAAAAACAATAGCCTGCTTCATCTTTTACCCTGGCATGTGACTTCAAAAAAGTAAAACAAGAGTTTCTCATTACACTTATTAAATTTGAGTATGGCTTGTTATTAATTGACTGAGGTAAAACAAAACCCTTTCACTGTAAAACATAATTATTTAAGCTAAAGTGCTGATGACTTAAAATGCCATGTTATAGCACATAATCTATGCTGAAATGAAAGATAGAAACACCTCCTTTTGGCCTAATTGCACTGAATTCAGTGCATTTGTTAAGACCAGAAATGTGAAACTTGAGAGGAATGCTGGACGTGGGTGCAGTATTTTATCAGTCACCAGATAGCCACAAGGCTTTCCTTTCCCTATGGAAACAGGCCATCAATGAGCTAGCTGCAGCAATAGAGAAAGCCTTTCAGGTCCATGCCCATGACTAATAAAAGAGCAAATATCTACTATTACTAATATTAATATTATTATTATTATTATTATTATTATTATTATTATTATTATTATTATTATAGCAATTATACTAATTAGTAATTAATTATTACTAATATTGATGATTATTATTATTGTTATTATTAATATTATTATTATTATTATTATTATATAAGTATTTACCTCTTATGTAGGAGAAGTACAGTAAGGTATGCTTTACTTATGTTCCCAAAGATGTCTGTAGCTGGGTGGGTTTCTCAAAGTATCTTTCTCAAGCAGTTTCCAGTTTTCTAGTGTACTTTAATTTGGAGGGGGAAAGGGCTTCCTATTAGTAAATAATTCATCTATCATACTTGTATCTTAGATTTATGAAGTGACTTTGCTTCACCAAAGAGCATTGTAAATGACTGGCCAGTTCATACTTTCTGATTTTTTTTTTGCCACAGAAGAGAAAGCTGGTTCAAATAGTCCAGAAATCTGTCAGAGCAGGAGGGAGCTGAGTGTGGCACTGTCATCCTCCCCATTGCCTGTAGCTCAAAGCATGGCTGTGTGTATGAATTCTGCCTGACTGGAGGTCCACTGAGATTTGGGGCTGAGAAGGAGCTCAAGTAAAATGTGTGCTCTGGGCAGTCATGAACCCAGGAGGAGCAACATTATATGTGGCATAAATGTCTGATAAAACCACATGGGAATAGGCATGGAGGCAATGACTTGGCTTAATCAATAGCAGCTGCTAGATTCACTTTTATGGTATTGTATCTCATGAGGGCATGAGGTGTTTTGGTGTGTAATGGGTCCTACAGGATTTGTGGCAAGCAGTGTTGTTTGGGGAAAACATTGTAAAGGGTTTCAGCCCTTCTCCCAATGCATCAAAAATTTGTGGGGTTTTACTGGAGGCTCCTAAAGTTGATATCCTCATAAATTTTTGTGGCTGAGGTGGAGGTTCCCAAGGTTAAATCACCAATGGCTAATGATGAGCATTGTGCAGCCTCACCTTTATGCACCTTCTTCGCAAGGCAGAGTTAAACTCCTAAATTATTCATTTAGGCTCCCCTTCAAAATCAGAAAAGTCTGCTGCCTGAGAGTGCCGTGTCACAAGCTGACATGTGGAGCCAGGAACCAGTAGGAAATGGTTTACCCAGTTACTCTGTAAGGATTAATTATCATGGGGACTAATCCCCAGGTCTCCTTTTTACCCTGACAAATGCTTTAACCAAGGGTTAGAGGATCACTGACATTTTTCCCCCTGCTTTGTTTATTCAGTGCCCTTTTCCCCTTCTTTTGGTGGTGAATGTCACCTCCTCAGTCAGACCTCCTCTGCAGGAGGGTATTTGAGCTGGAGTCAGTCCCATGACAGAGTGTGAATCCATGAGCGCGCTCTCCAGCCCCCAAGCTGGGGGACAGACCTCTGCTTGTAGGAGAGGTGGCTGAGAGAGGGGGAGGAGAGACAGCTCCTATTTCCAGGAGGCTCTGAATGGACACACATATATTAGGCATGCTTAGAACATGCACTGAAACAGTAAAACATTTCCACAGAAGCTATTTATCATAGCATGAAGACATGCCCTAACAAAAATTCGCTTGCAGAAAGCACGTGGGTCTTGCTTTGCACAAGTGTTCATGCCCCTTTCCTTCTTTATATTCTGCAGGGCACAGAAAGGTACAGTCAGAAAGGACATCAAGAGGTTTTTGTTTTGTTTTTTTTCCTGACTTGACATTGCCCCACACAGGGGATTATTTCCTTTTTAAGCTCCTCCTGTGTTAAACACAGAGGTACTTGCCTTTCCTATGCTGCTCTTGGCATTGAAAGGGTATTACTCTGGTGGATCCTGCTTGTGACAAAATGGAGCTTGACAATAAACAAAGAGATGGCATCCTAAGCAAAGGGGATTTCACTGTAAGCATGTGCTTGTATTGACAATATTCACTGTCCAATCCGTCACCAATCCACCTCATTCACAATGACACAAAACATGGGGTTTCATTTTAACCCTAAAGGTATGTAACCTGCACCTTCTGTGAAACTTCTGTTTGCAGTCAGAAAAAGGCAAAATTCCAGCAGAATGTATCGATATGGATACCATAGACCTATATACACACCCCTGCCATAACACTGGTTTTCCAGACACCTATTTACTAGCCTGCATGGGGACCCAGATCAGTTGCTGTAACTCAAAGAGCAGCGTTTCTCCCTCTGTGGAGCTTGGATATACACTCACCACCACTCCACGGGCTCTATGGAGCTGCCCTTGTGGAGGCCAGAGGGGAGCGCTAGGGAATGAGGGAGCTGAGCATAACAAATAAATCATCTGTGCAATGTACTACCTAGGAGTTCAGATAATACCAGCTACCCTTCCTGCCCAGAGCAGCAGTTTCCTCCTCAACAACAGATCTCCATTCAGCATAGACCTCTTCAAATGTTGGCAGCATTGATGCTGAGGCTCAAGAACACCTGGGCACATTCACCTGTGATAGGAGAGCACCATTAGATCTGTCACAGGAATGTCTGGTGCATCCAGAATGCTCACGTGTCAGCACCAAAATGACACTGTCCCCTTCTCCTTATTTTTTTTCCTTTTTTTTTTTCCCTCTTTCGGTAGAGGAAGATCATCCAGAATCAACCCAGTAAAAAGAATTGTCATAAAATCTCACACCATTGACTTGTAAATGGAATTGAATCTGTGGAGTCTACATAATGATCCTATCAAAAAGGGAAAGAGCTATCACATTCATATAACAGATGAGATATGAAATGACTACTATGGCAGATGAACACCCCAGAGGTATTTTGCTTTATTCTACTCACTGCGTTTATATCTCCAGTTTCTCTAATTTTAGTTATTTTTTTCCTCAGGTCTCAAGACAAGAACAGAAAGACTTCCTTCTCTTTCTATCTTTCCTTTTTTCCTTTTTTTTTTTAACAAATAACCTCATACAGAAGTCAATAATATAAATACTTATGTTTCTAAGGTCAGTGCTGGGGCTTTATTAAAACTGATTTTTCACAATGCATTTCTCTGCCATTGCTTCTGCTGTTGCTGCTAGAAACCTTCCAGTCATTTCCCCTTCCCTGTAATCGTCATTTGGGTTGCTGAGAAGTTAAAGTACTTGCAGAAGACAGGGGCCAAGTAGTGACAGTCTCACCTTCCTCACTAAAGAAATTGCCCTGCTTAGGAAAATCAGATGCAAAGCCCTCCTCCTTCCCCTTCTAACCCTCACACATTCCTTTACATGTCTTACCTTCATCCTTTTCCCCCTTCTCCCCCAGCCCCCTCTGTTCAGCATTTTGATTAGTGACTACTTAAAATAATCAGAACAGCCACTTAACTGGGAGTCTCACACTCGCACCTGAAGCTAAAACACAGTGTCATAAAAATGAAAAGTCATCAGAATCGCAAAGACTGCCGTTTGCATGCAGCTGCCAGAAGAATATATTCATACAGCAGTGATTGTGCAGTGCTGCTGTTAGTCAGCA
Organism: Parus major; assembly: GCF_001522545.3. Classification (NCBI taxonomy): domain Eukaryota; kingdom Metazoa; phylum Chordata; class Aves; order Passeriformes; family Paridae; genus Parus; species Parus major. The sequence continues at coordinate 93,018,932 of NC_031769.1, forward strand.
CGGGCTGGATTAGTACACAGAGCCTTCTATCACTGCCCTCCAGGGATTCACACCCTGGGTTTAATTAGGGTTTGTGCCTGGTTTTGCTTCAGACAGACGCTGAGTTAAGTGTAGCCCCAGTGTATTGTGTGGGATGACCTCTGTCTATATGGAACATGCTCCTGCTGTGGCATACACAACACACATGCAAACCCCTCACACACATTCTCCTGCCCTTTTCTATACATTATTGCCAATATTACAGCGTTCAAGCTGGAGGGTACTACTTAAACCATGTGTTTTGTACTTATTAAACACTGCTGGCCACAGGGAATGAAATGAGCCAGGGCTCATTCATAGGAAGGCTTGTTGTGGCACTCTTTAATTGTATAGAACAATATCATCCAATGAGATGTAATGAAGATCTATGAAGAGAACCAGCCTTTTCCCTTGAAGACAATGCCAATGATTTTTAATTTTTATTTCATTCACTGACAGGTTGAGAGACAAAAAGCACAATGTGATCTTCTACCATATTCTACATACCACATTAAGCCCTGTACCCACGTCTATTCTCTATGAGCATATTATCAGTAAACAAGGTAAAGAGTGGACAGTAAACAAAGAGGACAAGACTTTGAGAGTTAAAACTGTTGCTAAATCAATCCTTCATGTCTCTTTCCCTTTACAAAGAGAAAGGGAAATGTCCCAAACTGTGCCCAGAGCATAGATAGCAACCTTTGAATTACAGAGTGATACTGAAAGTGTAGTACATCTAACCTTAATCTTATTTAAAGTTTTCTATTCTCTGTCATTGTTTTGGTTTAAAAGGCCCTCAAGGAAGTTTGTGAAATGTGTATTAGCTGCCAGAAAGAGCAGTTGTCTCCTATAGAAATAAATATTTAGAAACTATCCCAGAGTCCCTTGTTGTGAATGGAATTTTTTCCACTGATTTCAGTGAGCTTGGATAAAACCTTTAGGCAGTTGTCTAAAAGGAAGAGTTTTGCTAACTTTGTATCTATATCTTCAACTTAGATTGAATAAAAAGGGAGACAAATTATGAAGGCTGTGCAAAATCAGAACAAGTAGAGTGACTTGTGTTAAGACAACTTGCTTCCCTTGAGCTGACCTTGTTGCACCCTCCTTGGTGTTTGCTTACACAGTGGGTAAGAAGGATGTAGACTTTGTGCAGGGCAGCATTGCACAATAGAGCACAGCAGCAAACTGGGGGTAGAAAATAGACAAAATGCCAGCCACCAAAACCAGTATTGAGCATGGGGCTGCTATGAAGGGTAGCCTACATGCATTTTACTGATTTAGTCATATAGAAAAATTACCCACCTCTGTCCCTTTTTTTGTATTGACCACTGCTACCTGCATGACTTCCTTGAGTCTGAAATCCTTCTCTTTTCAGTGATTTCAACCCTGTGTGAGCCTTGTTCAAGAGAAATAGAGAGGAAAGCAGAAAAATGGCAGATTTGAGATAGTGTGAGGGAGGGAAAAGGCTACAAAGGAAGAATCTATGAGATAATCAAGTACAACCAAGGAAAAAACATGAAAATATTTGCTGGCTTATAAGCAAGATCCAAGAATTCCCCAAATCACAAATAGGAAGTTTGAGTATGAGGCTAAACCTAAATTCAAATCTAGTAAAAGACTGGGGGAAAAGGTCTGAAAGATCTCCACTCCTGCAAAGTTGAGAAGATCACTCTGAAGTCTGAGCTAGCAGCCTGAAAAGAAGAATTATGAAGCAGAAAGGAAGCACAGCACACTTTGTTCAAAGAAGGAATGAGGTTTAAAGCCTTGTTTTGAATTTTAATGGCTCCCAGGCCCCCTCTCCATAAGATGAGCGAGAGAAGTAGAGCAGAAGGCTCCATTACTTCTTCTCCAGCAACTTTGGTATCTGCTTACTACTGACTGCAGCCTTCACCCACTGCTTCACTTAGCTTCCCCACAGGACATGCAGGATCCCCTTCCTCATACCACAGCCCCAAGGACCAGAGGCCTCCCAAGCCTGCACCAGCTAAATTGGCACCTGCTGTGCAGCAGGTGGTGGCCATGCCCCTTCCAACCCTCTGCCCTGGGGAAGCAAAGGGAAGCCCACTGTGTCTGTCACCATGACAGGGCTCCAGGGAGGTAGAAGCTGTTGAGCCAGATTATACAAGTACCAGGGGACTTGTAAAGCTTTTACTGGCATTTAAATACATATTTAGGGACTGTTCTGCACATGTAGTATTTAATTTCCACACCTGGTTATTTGCTGTTATTGAAGTCTGTGATTAAGCATCTTAGAACCCCCATTTTTTATAAGATCACACACACGTGAATATCGCTGAAAGACCAAGACTTTGTCACTTTGGTGCATGAGAGGGAGCCCTGGTAGATGAGGAGCCCTTCTCACAGGCATGTAGATCTGCTCATTCAGCCTGTACTGCAGCATGGGAGACTGAGACTTGTGTCCACCTTTCTCCTGCTGTCAGACTTTGGCAGATGTTGTCGTCTGACCCAGTTCTCAAGGACAATGGAGGATTGCAATTTTCTTAAAGGTGCAACTAACCCTTGTCGAGTCTATCTAATAACTTCAATATTTGTTAATTTCAATTTTTTAGGAAAAACACCCTTTCTTCCTTCATGGGAAAGCCATACAAATTAATATACGTTGCAAGATATTTTTCTGATGCAAAAGACCTAATTCTTCATTGACCTGCACCTTGCAAACAGTGTGCAGCTACAGGTGTTAATATTTTTATTAGGAGGTAAGATCTTGGTCCAATATAAAGACTAATTGGCATCCCTTCCACACCTAACTCTTTCATACAGGAACCTACACGGAAATAGTAGGAGACTTCTGATTTGGTTTTTTCCCAGTGAAATGACCCCAAAAGGGTGATAAAATGGTCCAATAAGAAACAGTGACTCCAGTTCTTAAAAGGGATGATTTTATGATTTATACTCCAACCAGACCTTCCTACCACTGCAATGGGGCCTGCAGGTTCCTCTCTTTGTCATGCCGACAGTGACTCCAGCTATGGTATTCCAAGCAGAATTGCCTCATCTTAACTCATTCAGATGCCCTTCCTGTGAGTCAGAAGCATGAACACACTGGCTGATGCCTCCAGTCTTCCTGCCTCTTCCGCAGCGGCTCAGCAGGGATACACAGCCCCTGGCAGAGGACAGTGCCAATTCTGCATACCGAGGTGCAGCACAGAGACCAGAGCGGGAGAGAAAAGTGTGGTATGCTTTGTCACCTTGAAACAGTCACCAGGTTCTTCTCCTTCTGCTTTTGCAAGGCCCTGCTCACCTCCCACAGTCTAGACCTAAACAGCATTTTATTTCCTCGACTTGATATAACCTGTAGGTGGCAGGTAAAAATCCAGGGTGCTGCTCACTCCGTCATTCACTCGCATTGGGTTTTCAGAGCCTTCTCATGGGAGCACTTTTGAGAAGTCATTCTCACACACTCACATCTAAAAGTGCTTTTCTCATCTGAGAGGTTCAGGCAGGGCAGGTCTTAGCAGTAGTATTTTCGTGTGGAGGAAGAACTGCACCACAGCTAACAATAAGCACTTCTTCAAGAGCTAATTGAAGATAGAATGTATAACACCATCTGTAACCAGCCATCTGGTGATTCCCAATAACACTGCCTTCCACACCACAAGGAGGGGAGGAATTTATAGAATAGCAATCTAGTTTGAACAATCTGATTTGGATAAAACGTGAGCCCCTCTTTGCCACTTCCTCAGCCATTATCCGTATTCAAACTGTGCGAAACCACAGCTCTTGTGGGGCTTTAAGAAAATTGCTACAGGACTGTGAGTAATAATGATGATGATAATCAGAAATGTATTTATTAGTTACCTTTGAACTTTCAGATTCCAGTTGGACAAGATGCAGGAAACTAAGACCTCAGGAGAGTCTTTTTTCACAGAAATGACAGAGCAGTTTTGCAACCCCAGGGGACAGTGCTAGCAGAGATAAGTATCTAAAGTTAGGAATGATTATCTGAGTTCAACTTAGAAACCTTCTGCAGTTCACCATCATTCCCTATGCCTTCCCTTACTAATACATGGAGGAACTGTAAATTAATGACCACCAACCTGTCAGTTGCAAATCAACAATATATTTTACTCACAGGAATGCAAAATCAAAACAAATCCCCCTCAAACACCAGGGGTTTCTGATGTACTCTTGGAACACAAAAACATCTGACACTATTTTTGCCACATATCATTAGTGAAATTTGAACCTGTGCTGAATCCTCAAGCGGCCTTTTCTTTAAACTGTGAGAGAATTTTAGCAACTGCATTTGGTACCCTTGCAAACACAGGCAGATCCTGGTAATATGGACAGACCTCCACTTTGTGCAACACAAATGGCACCAACTATAATAAATATGAGGAGTGATTCCCAAACCGAAGACTGGCAAATAGTTACCCAGCTGCTACAGAAATAGCAAGATAGATTTTTTTTTTTTTTTTAAAGAAAAGAAATTAAATGAAATGGATATTAGCTGGAAACATCTGTGTTCACCACAGAGCAAAATGCATATTCAGCAGCCAGTTTATTGGCTCTTTAGAGGATGTGAATGGTGCATTGTAAATAATGACACGCCTGTAATAAATTCCCAGTAAAAAAGAGAGGGGGACTGAGCCTGTTCCTCCCACAATTCACATTTCTGGGTCCCTGCTGTGAGTGATGATTCACAGCAGTCACAAATTCCTGTTTTCAAAATGCTATTGTATACTCCAGGGCTTTCATTAAGTTTTACACTAGCAAGGGAAATTTAAAACTTGAGAGAGAGAGAGAGAGGCTCTGTGGTGACATTCATTTAACACTCACTGTACTGCACTGATAGATGTGATAGGAGGGTGTATGTCAGAAATCAGTCTGTGTTGCTTTCTTTAAATGTAAAGAATCGTGCATGAAACCCTGACAGTGTGTAAGAAACAATTCAAAAAACCACCAAAATTGTGACTTGACAGCTTTTGTGTTTTGGAGGTGTATAAAACATTGCATAAATGTATTGGGCTTCAGCATTTAATTTGTGCTCCTACGGGACAGGCAGCTGTCTTAATTTCCTTCTTGATGCAAGTATATCAGGTCTGTGAGTGTTATGTATAAAAGATGTACTGTTCCAGCCTCACAGCTCCAGGACTGAGCTAGCTGCAAAGAAAGATCTCGTTGCAGAGAATATACCTTTTCCTGTCAAAGCTAGATATCAAGATGTGCAGATGAATTTTTGCACCCTGACCAGGGAATTCCTAGAACATCATTCTGGTGCATGGAGTTCCAGCATACTCCCTCCACTGGGCCTTTCACCTCCAGGACATGGTTTTATATTCAGCCTACATCATTTCAGCCAAACGGTTGTTCTACAGCTGCAAAGCGCACTAATGAGATGAGTTTTTGGCAGACTCACAAAGTTCTCAGTGCCCAGAGTTACACATGTGGTACACTGTCTGCTGGCTACCTCTGTTTGCACTTAAGGAGGCACTGTAAGATTTTTTTTTTAGCAGAGAATATATTGCCCAGTAGCTAAAATGTTATACAAGCTTCTTCTCACACTAGTGAATTTGCCATACCCCATTCATTTAGAAAGGAGGTATCCTTATTCTCGGCTAAATTAAGGGCAGATTTTCCAAGAACCACAGCCAAATTCTACTCCTACTTTTTTTATTTTTTTAACCCAAGTTCAATTTCATCTTTTCATTGGGATTTCTCAAGCAAAGACAAAAAAGACTGTGTCTTTCATATGGCTGTGTTGTATTTCTCTGCTTCTTTTTTGCTCTGAAATTTAAAACCTTCTGTCACAATTTTTAGCTCTAATTACTGAGTTCAGAGTTTCACATTGAGAGCTGCACCCAACACAGGTATGAAGACATAGGAGCATGAAATAAAAGCTGTTCAGATCCTGCCTAATAAAAATCTGTAACACTTCATCAACATCACAGGCTTATTAATTTCAGGGTCATTTTAAGAGAGAATTTGTGAAATTTGCGCCATTTTCCACTTTGAAAAGAGATTGGCGTAAATCTTGGAATCAGACCCATTACATTTAATTAAAACACAAACAGAACTGAAAATGTTTTTCCTTTTCTCCCCCTCACCCTTTGCACTTTTCACTTGCTCAAAAACTGGGTAAAAGTTTTAGTGTGTTTTGGTTGTGTCAGAGTTTTGCTTTAAAAAAATAGATGTAAGGTGGGAAAATGCTTGAAACATTAAGTAGTCAACTAATGGCACTTCATTAATTTGCTTTGTTCAGGAGCTGGAGCAGAGAAAATGTACTGCTCTAAAAGCACCGGGCTGCAAGACTTGAGAGCAGAACCTACATGATCCTATCCCAGCTCCACATCTCCTTCCTTTACCGTGCAAATGTCCCTGAAGCTATCCAGCCCTGCATGACAACACTCCGTGCACACCTCACCCCACCCTGAGCCAACATTTTGGGAGCCAGCACTGCAGGATTTGCAGCTCCATACCAGTTATTTAATTTTCCAGGGAGTACCACCTCATCTTTCTTGGAGGCTGCTGCCTGCCAGCCAGCTGCCATTTTGTGCAGCGGGGTTGATAGAGCGTGTTGTGGAAGAATCAAGCCCTGCACGCTCTCAGAGAAGGTGCTATTTTTGGTTCTTCTCTTCCTTTTTTTCTCACCTACGCTGAGGAACTACAGCTATTCAAACTGACTCCCTCCGCCTGCTTGAGGTATGGAAAACAATTCTTCTTCTGTCCGGGATAGGAGGAATGGCACGGTGTCACGGAGCTGCTGCCAGCTGGAGAATGGTCCATGGGTCACTGCCCAAGCTCTTCCGATGGGCTTCGGTCTGCAGGGCAGTGGGGCAGCAGAGATTCTAGATACTTTCTCATGCTACAGCCAGAGGAAGCAACAAAGGCAGGGAGAAGCAGATTGGCTTCATTTCTGCAAAACAGTATTCTTCTTGGGATCTTTTAGCTTGGTTTCTTTGTGGGGTGGATAACTGGAGTTTCCAAAACGAGTTGGTTAAATGTTAGTTTCACTGACAGAAGATCCATTAAGCTGTGTAGGGAAGGTGCTGATAGTGCTGATAGTATTTGTTTTCCAAAATAATATTCAAACTGAGACATGTTTTTAGGAAACAAAGCTTTTTCTTTGCAAGATCCCTGAGGCAGAATAACGGAAACTGCTTGTTGCCTGCCATTTATATCATGGAAAAAATGGATAGGTACATTTTTAGTGGTACTCAGATATTTACACCGTGAATCACCAAAATTGACTTTTCCTTAAACTTCACCCTTTGTCAGAGATTTTTTTTTTCCACTAAATTTTGATGGGGGTCCCTCCTCTTCTGTATGACTGCATAACAATTAAGTACATCTGAAGCTGTCAAAGGTGTAGAGCCCTTTTTTGCAATCTGGGCAGTTGGTGAAAATTTCACTTGGGAATTTTACTGGTCTGAGAAAGCCAAAGCCTTCTGAATGCCATGGTATACTCCAAAACATATTTTCTTGATGTGTGTGATAATAAGAGATGATGTGGGTCCAATTGGGAAAGACCATCACTGCAAGTTAAGATGTGAAAACTGGATTTGACAGAGCAAGGTTTGCCAATTTAGCAAATGATTTCCTTGCATAGGTAATGCAATGTAAATACATGTGTGCATTAAGAACCTGAAAAAAAAATTAATTGATGTTCCTTTCTTCAGAACCTAAGCACTGTTTATATGCCCATTTTAAGCTAAATCATTTTAAATCATCCATTTTTTAAAAAGCTGCTCAATGTAATAAAGATGTTTTCCAGTATTACTTTTAATATATTATTGCCTTATATTTCATATAAATAATGCACATATTTTCTCCCAATTCTAGGAATCTTTTTTTTTCCCTGTCTCAAGGTGACTTTGAGCCTCGTCACTTTATTGCAGACTTCGGAGGTTTTCATCACCCTGTTTGCAAGTACCATTTCAGTGGTTAATCACATCAGGGACAGCTGTCTCTGGGGTGCTCTTTTTGATACTGGGATGGAAAAAGCCTTTAAAGACCATTCCTTTGGTGCTCCAAGCACAAAATCAACCACTGACATATGCCCTGCAGACACGGGAAGCCAGTAAAATGATATCACAGCTATTAAATGGGTTCAAGTATTTTTGTCTTTTTTTTTTTTTTTCCTATTCCAATAAATTTTTTGGAACTTACCCCACCATCATTGATTCTACCCCAAGAGAAGGAAGTAGAAAATCAGTCACTGTGAGAGTCTGAAGCATTTCACAGCAAACTGCTTTCACCTCCCAGGAGAAACTGAAATATGTTCCCAAACAGAGGACTTGGAAACTTTTCTCTAAATTGCAAGAATGTGAATTATTCCTGTTGGAGACAGAGCATGAGAGAGAAGTGAGAAGAGTAGCTGCAGTTTCTCATCACAGCCTTATTCTTCCCTTCACCACTTATCAACATGTAAACTTTGTTTTCTCAGGAGTAATGATTTTACAACCACTAGGGACAATAGGAAATGTCAGATAAGAGACTCCTTACATATCAAGTCAGCCCAGTCTGACAAGACTGGAACAAAATTCAGGAAGAATAAGTAGAATTTTATATGGTTATGTTTTGCTTAAAAGTGGCAACTAAAAAATAATATAATGTGTTGGATTTTTATTTAAACTCTATGCTCATGGTAATTTTTTTTTTAATGGTACTTCTTTTTTTTTTTTTTAATCTCTTTGTACCACAACAGAAGGCTGACTGAAAATAGAACTCTGCATTCAGTGCTGCCATCTCATTTTCACCTTTGAGGATGAAATTCAGATGCAAAGGAAAGTTCAGATCTAAACTTTGTGTCTCCTGCATATCTCTCACTGCATTCCAGCACACATTGCAAAAGGAGGTAGCTGGCAACATGTATGTATAGCTTTCAGCTATTGTATAATGGATTTTGACACAGGCCACAGTGATGATGACCTGTGTGAAGTGGACACCTGTTATGAAATCTCATATGATTTTGCAAAGAGCTCATGATAAATGTTGTCAGTTCAACAGTGAACCTCTACAGGCCATGAATTTGTAATGGATTTCTTGGTTGTGACAATTTGTTCTGGGATATATAGATTGTGAAATGAAATCCAGATGATAGCCAGATTCCTGTTTCTGTTCTGCAGTGTCACAAGTCACACAAAGAGAATGAAAAAAGTCCTTGAACCTCAAGCTTTACAGGATTTTACATCAATGGTAGTGATGGAAGGCACTTTTTGGAGGTCACCAGTTTATGTAAACTGAAACTTGCTTGGGACTGTTAACACTAGCCAGGTTTTCTTAGTGATAATTGCCCCATCTATACTAACCAGTATATGCAACAAGGTTGTCATCATCAAAAAAAACTTTCTGCCTACCCTGAGATGAAAAGACAAAACATGTAGTTTGCACAGAGAAAACCTAGGTGAACAAAACTGAATAAGAACTATCTTTTTGTCTTTGCTTCTGTGCTTCTTCCTTCCTGAATGTCTCAGATTCAGCAGACCCACTTTGAACGTTCACCTGGTTGATCACTAGAGAATGTATTTTGTATGCAAGTCAGCTCTACTTTCATGACAGTTTCAACTGTGCTGGTGTCAAATGAACATGGAAGCCACAGGATCTTAAATGACTGCTGGCAAGGCCTAGCAGATTCACCATTTCCCCATTTCATAGCTGATAAAATGAGAAAATCTTATAAAAAAGGGCAGTAGTGTACAGCCCTACTCAACATATGAGCTAAGTGGGGGAAAATGATGCAATGATTCCACAAATATTAGGGTCACAAAGGCAAAACTACAAGTAGAGCAATATAAGAGTAACTAAAGTAAATGCTAGGAATGTTTACCACCTCAGGTACTGATTAACTGTGGTCCAGATAACTTGTTAATCAGCCTCCTACAGTCAGATTCACTAGGACTGACACCCACTTTATTTCAGTGATGCCCAGTGTAAATGTTGTGTCTATAACCAAATTAAATGCCCCAAGCCCCACGCTGTGTGCGTACACACACAAGCCATAGTGATATAAGGACATGGGTTGTGTGGAGAGTATTTTCAGAGATTCGGGTAGTTGACACATTGCATCTCCACCATTACTTCTTGTCCTGACACCAGGATGCAAAGACTGACAAGGAGCCTGCTGCAGAGAAATAAAAGAATGTTTATGTTAATTATGTACATTTACATTTTCCTGGTCATATTGTCACAAGCTGAACTCCAGGGACACTCCATAAATTCAGAGGAATGGCTTAGCCAGGAGGAGCACCCAGTTGTGGGCTGCTACATACACTGGGCAGCCTGAACACTATCAGGGGTAAGTCCTCTTGGGTGATACAAGCATTTTATATGCAGTCATTTTGCATTCATTTAATCCAACAGGCAAGAAAATGCTTTCTTTGCCATAGTCAGGCCTTAGAGACAGAAGAAAGGCTCAGTGAGACAACAGACACATACAGAAACTGGGAAAATTGTTTATTGTGAGTAAAAAGAGTTCAAAAGGTCAGCTTCCACTCGACTTTTAGAGTTTAAGGTTTACTTCTTTCAAAACATAAAGTAAATAATAACAAATACAGTAACTCAACAGGTAACAGTACCTTAGCTGATAATAAATCATACAGCACCTGTCCATTCTCAACTAAATAGGCTCCAGTCTTTGGTATTTCTTTAATTATTTTCTGATGTAAGTTTGGTCTGTTGACTGGATGAAAATTATAAGAAGGCTTCTTTCAGTTCTAAAGCATCTTCTATTCCAACTAAGTAGCTTATCGTTGAGTCAAAGATTATTTGCTTTCAGCTATGAGTAAAATAATAAATCTTTCACTGTCTTCTAGACATGTAACTGCAAATTCCTTTGTTAAAGCTGTTTCCTTGCCAGTTGCACCATTATAGATTAATTACTCAACAGCAGTTTCAAAGGTGATGCCTGGTTGAGGATTCACACTCTCTCACTGCTGAGTGAAGTCAAACACACGTGGTTACTTTCAGTCTGGCTTTAGCATATGAGCCACTCTACAAAGGGATCATAAAACAAAGTACAAAGTGACAACCATGGATACCACTGATGTTCCTTGTGAAAAAGAGACAAGATGAAGGAATGTCTACTGTGGAGAACCAGATGGAGAGGTCCTTATAGATGCTTGGTCTCCTGATTCAGACACATCTGCTCAGGTGGATTTATTACTCTCCAGCAATGACAGGCTGAACCACAGCTCACTGGCATCAACATGGGGTCTTTATAACTTCAGAGCATTTGGATTGGATGCTGAAGGTGGATACAAGTCTTCCTACTAACATCACTAAATGTTAGGTAGAGAATATATTTGAAGAGCTGAGCTTAGTTGATTTCATAAGATTTAACTTACAAGAAGTATTAACTACTTTTTGATATATTACTCAGTGGTGTGTTTTTATGACCTTTATTAATTTAAAATCTGAAACTTATAAGCATGTAAATGCAGTACAATAAAAGATAATATAAAAAATTCATAAGATTGGTAAGATATTTCAAACAAAAGGAGAAATATGGTTCATGGGTATTATAAACACATAAATTATGATCCAAATTACTTTGTTTTGACCATTCAGGATTGCAAGAACTTTTAGGAAGAGAGTTTAGAAGGTTGCATAGGAAAACCTGGTCAGAGTTAGATCTCATTAGAATTTAGCCTGGTAAAATTAATTGATAGAAGGGAGAAGGTTGCATAAACATTATTAAAACAGAAGTTTACTATTGCTATAAAATTTCTCAGTAGGTAAGGTCATAATATCAGTTTAAATTCCAAAAACCACAGTGTTTTCCTGATGGTATTCAGTGCATATTTGTTTAATATTGTTATGATGTAGGTCGTAGGGGATTGAACTAGGTAATGTTCAGAGGTGCCTTTCAACCCTAACTATTCTTTGATCCTGTGAACTCCACTGACAGCACTCACATACTCTTGGAAATGATGTAAAGATAGTTACCACTGTCTTTTTGGAAACTGGAAAACTATCAAAGCAAGAGTTCTTCAGTTTTAGGTTCATCCCACAATACTAAAACCAGTCTGAAAACAAAAATATTAAGCAGCTATGATGTTCTGCACTTCTAGTTTATTTTGCATTGTGTGATAATGATGAGTATTATTTACTCACTCCTTTACAGGGAAGGAGAATGAACTGTGTCTTCTGTGTCATTAATCTTTAGAAATACTGCATATGAGCTGTTGAAATATTTAAAAACATATCTTTTCTAAGTGACATTATTTTGGTGTCTGGGATGAAGTTTCAGAGATTTCACTGAAAGCATGATGTCAGTATCTCTGAAAGATGAAGTACATTTCCAAATATATTTATGAGCACTTGGGACTGGGATAACACTGCTAAATGCTAGCCTTTTCTTAATTTCTCCTCATATCACCCATCCAGTCATTAGGAGCAGGCCAGTTTGAGCTATCTGCTTTTTCCTAGAACTAATCTGTACAAGCTGCTTGAAGGAGAACTGTCTGAGTTTTCATTTTCAAGAGTGCTCCAGTCATTTGGAAAACACCCACTCCATCATGCTCTTGCATGCAGCAGTGGCCACATCTCTAAAAAGAAAGCTGTCCACTCTCTAGTGCATGTAACCATTTCTGAGCTTGCTGAACTTGCCTCCACACCATACAGTTTATGCATTAAATCTATTTTATCCAAGAGATGCTCTTCTATTTCTATTGACAGTTTGGCAGTACAGTATACTAAAATAACTTTGCAGATGTTTTGCTAAACCTCGCCAATCCCTGTTTTTTCTGCCAAGGAACAAGAATAAAGTCTCCATAGCTATCATTCTCTGGCAGCTTTTTCTAACCCCTTCTAGCAACTAGACCTTCTTTGATGAAAGGGGCATAGCCTGCATTCCCCTCTTAGCCATGTACACACACTCTTCACTACACATTAGTTTGATGGTTGCTGGCCCATACAGATATCAGAAAGCACCTGATGCTTTCAGAATATGAACAGAAAACTTCCCACCTTCCACATCATCCTCAGAGAGTCACAAGAACAGTGAATCACTATTTGTCATCGGAGACCTTGTGGGTGCATTATGTAGAGGGAGGCTTTAGAAGCAGGTAGTTTCACTTTCAGATTCAGTTCCAAATAACTAGCTGAGGAGGAAACAGCTGTCAGCAGCTATGAAATGAGAAGAAAAGAGACCAAGAAACATGAGTACAATTTTGCACAAATTCCAAGAAGTGGGATATATAAGCCCTGTGTGAGGTTGGACAAGGTTTTGCTACAGACTGTCTGATAGCTGGTTTCCAGGTCTGATGTTCACAGGAACACAGAATGATTAGAAAGCATTTGTGCTTACTAATTGAAGTCCTAGCTTCTTTCCACATCAAGAATGCAATGAAGAATGGCAGGACTCTGACTGTTGGTAACATCCCACTATTTCCAACAGGGAAGAGAGGCTTTAAGTAGCTGGAGAATGCCATCCTATGAACACAAGGCAGAGTAAATAATATATTCTGTTTCCAGAAACATACATAAGGTGGATAATAATCAACTCTGGCTACTACTGTACATGTGTTGGTTTGTTCTAATACATTAAAAATATAATACCATGTAAAAAAACCCCAGAAAAATAGGCATTTCTTGCCACTGTGTCTTAGCTTCAGTTTTCAGCTAGTGCAAATCTTATACTGCAAAATTCAGTGTTCCTTGTTTTGGTAAGAAGACCTTAATATGTCTTGCTCTCTTCACAGGTCTCAGCTCTCACCTTGCAAATGGATGCGTGACATCTGCCTTTACATTCCTATGTGTAGCCAGAGTACAGTCAAGCTGAAGTAAGTATTGAATTTGCAAGTGAGGAAAGAGTTACTTTCCAGGGACACTGTCTGACAAAGAACTAATGCAACAAGCAGATTCTGCAGGACAATTTTCCAGGACATTGTATTTCTCAAATTTGATGCCTTTACAGTAAGTAAAGTAAGTAAGTAAGTACAAGCTAAAGATTTCCCTCAAATTTCCAGGCATTTGAACAGTCCTGCAGAGATCCATGGGTCTTTGTGCGAGCAAGGAGGATCCCTACACCCTACTATTTTCCTTAGTAACTCAGGTCTTGCCCTTTAATTTTTATGAATAGGGTTATTGAATAGAAAGCAAACATATCTGGGCTTTGCACAACAAATGCAAAGGTGTGGCTGTTGCTCCCGTGTTTTCCAGTCTGAGGCCAAATCCTGACAACTTCACATATAGACATGGCTTTATCTATGCTGAAGCTCTCTGAGTGAAATAGGCTCTTATGACAGACTAGGATGGCACGAGTGTATTGTGGTTGATAAGGTAGGGACCAAATACTTGATATGTGTGATAGATTGGCACAATGTTACAGGGTAAAAGGAGAAGAAGAGCAAAGGTGGGGGCATATCTTTGAAAGCATTTTCCTATTGCAGAAGACCCCAGTAGAAAGGCTTATTCCCTCTCCCCCTACAATTCCCAGCCAGGTACCTGGGTTCTTCTTAGCACCCCAGATTTTTGTGCGTTGAGTGCAACTGCCTTGCTGTGACACCACGGCAGGCTGTCTCTCATCAGCCCCTGCTGTGATACTCCTAACGCTTTCACTCCAGGGAGTGCTTCCCTGCTTGATGCTGCTAGCAGATTAAAGCTGTTCTAATTTCCCATCCTAAGCCAAATAGATGCATAAGCAAGCTGTTGGATTGTTTCACTGCGAGTGCCATACACCATCAGCCTGCTTCCCGCTCCCCCCACCTCAGCACTCATAATGGTGGACATCTGCAAGTAAAATGTGGGGTGGAGGCCAGAGGTGAGGTTAAGACACACGATAGACAAGGAAGAGTTCCAGGAATACTTTTCTGCCAATCCCTATTTTTCAGGCTACTCTCCTGACTTCTATCTCTGTGTTAGTGTCAGGAGATGACTTGAAAATTAGAGAGTCTTTTTCTAGGATCAGAAAAGTCATCAAGATTCATTGGATCAGAAGAGTCTTTAAGATCCAATGTTTTTCAGAAATAGGCTGAATGAGCTCGGTAAAGATTAGATGCCAGTCCAAAAACACAGTGCAATACAATTTATTTTTATATGCCATCCTTCACACAAAGTACCACAAAACACTTTAGAGAGATGGAGAGATAATGCTTTACAGAGTTAGGTACAGCAACTCCCAGACAGGCAGAAAAGGAAAATGACATATGGAAATAGAGCAGAGTAAAAGAGAAAGCTGAAATTTAGAAGCAGTAAAGATGCAAGTAAGTATCCTCATGGATGAGTCCCTGTGAAAGGACTGCAGAAGAATTCAGTGACAGAGGAGGAGAATGATAAGTGGAAATTAGCGTCAAAAAGTAGGCTAGAAAACATGGAACAAAGCTAGGAGTGCTTTCACTCTGCAACATCTGGTAAGAGAAAGCAATATAAAGGGATACCTGGCTGTCATTACAATTTTTTAAATAATCCAATGTTGCTGATAAACCTACTCATTTTGACTTAGGCCCAGAAAGAGTTTCACACACCCAGAGATCTCCTCTTGCCTCCAAAATCGGTCCATCTGTGGTATGAGGATTTTATGATGCCTGAACACTTCAGGGGAATTACAGTCATTTCAGGGAAGCTGCTAACCAAATTACATGGAGATGGCTTTTTCTGGGACAGCAGGCAGAAATACTTGCAGGCACACAAACATGCATGTACACACATGCACAAACTTTACATATGAATACCTTTAAAAATACATTACCAGGTTAAATTTTAAACTGTGCTTGGTGACTGAAGTAAATTGTAGGGCTTGAGGGTATTTATTTGTTGCAGGGGAGAGAGAAGCAGGAGCTGTGTGTATAGAAGTATTCCTTCTCCCAGAGGATGTCTGTAGCTGGTTGGAAGATGAAAAGACTCAGGCTGCAGATGAGTCAGAAATGGGGAAAGGAAAATTTTCAAAAATGGGATAAAAAATATGCTTAATCTATTTTGTGTTGCTATGATTTTGTCACTGCTGGCCTTGGCGAGCTTTTCTGGCTGTAAGAGACTTGATTATTGTTTGTGAGAGCTCAGGGATGGCATTGCAGCGTGCACGCGGCACAGCCTGCATCGCCTGGATAGCGGAGGCAGTGGGCAGTGGGTTATCGCATCCCTTGCATCATTCAAGCCTTGCTGCAGTCATATGTCATTATGCATCCTTAGTCCAAAGACGTGAAGCTGGAGAAGTCGCCAATGCTGCTGCTGTTATGGAACACCCCAGCAGCCAGTCCCTGGTGAAAGGTAGTGAGACAGCTCTGTTACAAACCTCAGCTTTTTTCAGGGCTTCTTTTGGTTTTGTACTTCAGCTAGCAATGAGCTGCAGCATACGGAGTTTCAGTGTGAAAATTTGGGCCCTAACAGTGCTCTTATGTATCTGAATAAAGCCACTGATTCCAGTTCCCATGTCTCTGGCCAGATTATGCCACTTTGGCTCGTGTCCTTTAATCCTTTAGGCTTATGCCTGGTATTGTTCTGAGAGAAATATGTCTACCCCAGTGTCTTCTCTTGATGAGTTTTCTCTTCTTCACAGACCTGCTCTTTGTTGAGATACTTGTCTTAGTCTTGTCACTGTACATCCAGAACAGTTCCCCCAATTATCAAAGAAACTTTAACTATTACCACAGCACCACAGTTTCTCTCTGTCCTTTTTTTTTTTTTTTTTAATCATAACTTGTAGCCAGGATGGTTAAGTTGAAAACATGTGAAAAGGAGAGATGATTTGGATTATTTTTTTGTGCAAGAGGGTGCTGGTATTAAGGTCTAGTCCAGTAAAGACTACATGGAATACCACACATAGTATACCCAGGGTGTATGGGATGATCATCAGGTTCCTGGAACAGTAGCTAGCAGATACACGCTGTTATAGCAAGGTCACATATTAAAATGGCAACTTCGGCATGATGAGTGAGAATCTGTCTGGGAACTGTTCATGTGCCTTTCAACGAAGTTATGATTTGTTTTATTAGCTTTATATTCAATTTGTCTGTCACAGTCTCCTGAGGGATCAGATGCTGCCCCACTTTCAAAGATGAGGGATTGTGCTCCTCCTACAGATGGCTCTCTTGGAAAACTCATGCCAAGAGAGAAGTGATGCCATGCCTCTTCCCTGTCTCCTTGCTCAGGACTTGCAGAAGTAGTGGCAGGAGATTTGACTGGTCTTAGCGATACGAACTGATCTTGTGTGATGTGTTCTAGGATGACCCTGCTTTTTCAGGGTGTTTGGACCCCTTGGCACTGTGGAACCTTCAACCAATCCTGTGATCCTCTGAATTGAACAAGCTGGCTGCCAGGCAAAGAAAGAGAATTTATGGACTTGCCATATTACTCCAGTGAATCCCACTCCCTCGTTCCTGTGCAGCACGCTGCTTCTGGGAAAACGCTTTAGACAGAAAACTTCATAAGTACTACTTCATAAGTACTACTGTATGCAATGTTGAGAACCTCACAGTTCCTTTTGACCGTGGCAGAATGACCTCCTACAAGGTCCTCCCATGTCAAGCATGAATCATGGCTAGTGACCCTCATCCCAAGTCACACCCAGGCCTGTGGTTACTGCACACAGAGCAAGAACAAGAGGGCAGAATTTGCAAAAGGGTTACATGAATGTTCACTCAAACAGGATGAAAATCCAAATTCCACTGCCAGGGCAGATCATACCGTGCAGTACAGAGAACCAAATAACTATTTGCCTCTCACAACCCCTCTGTGTGGCCCACCAGATGTTCAACACAAGTTTCCAAAGCACAGCATGAAGAAACAGCAGCATTTGCCTGAGAGATGAAAAGCAGAGGTGCACATACCTTCAGACAATGAGAGGAAACCCTTTTCACTTCTCCCCTCCTGTACAAGTAGACTAAGGGCTCAGGATGTTGACCTCCCCTTCCAGTAAGGAAGGCCTCAAACTCTACAAAAGGTCAGCTGTGAGTTTCAAGGCTGAGTACTCTAATCAGCAGAAATATCCCTTAAGTGCCATGTCTGTGGCATTTTTCTCTGTGAAGCTTAGAAAGATCCAGACTAACCTGCTCCCTTTGTTGTCCCATTTCAAGGGGTATATAAACCCCTGCTGGCACTTTCCCACATCAGGGGGACTCTGCTAAGTCTAGGCTGTATACTAGAATAGGGTTACATTATACTGACCCTTCCATGTCGTCTAAGACTTAAGCCAGGTTGAGACAATGTGAGCATCTGACCATAAAAAAAATAACCAAAATACACACAGAAAGTTGCTACAATAAAGCTATAAAAAAAAGAATACAGGAAGAAATCCTGAGATGTGGGGTGGCAGAGGGGTAGAGGAAGACAAAGAGCTTTAGGGTGCTGTGAAGCCCAGTATGGATATGCTGCATTAATCCAGAGGAGTTTTCTGCAGGAAGATGACAACCGGACTAAAGAGTAGTCACCGACGTTACCCCAGCAATGGCTTTGGCTCTGTGAATCCCATAGGATTGGACCCTGTGACAATTCGCTTCTTACTCTGTGGGCCTCCAGATTGGTGTGCTAAGTGAAATAAGGTGCAGCATTCTTTTAAAGATAAAAGGACTTGTTCAAATTTTACATAATCGTAGAATTATTCTTTACAGTGGATTTACATAGACATTGTCAGTGGGGAATTCTCTCAGCAGCTTCAATTACTGTATTTTCATGTGCATTGTCTGATAGGAGATGTGCTGGATCTCAAATACCTGCTTACCTGATTAATGTGGATTATTCATCCCATTGTAATTACCTGTGAATTTTAGGGTAGCAAACATGCGAGAAGAATTTGTATAAAAGCCGCAGGATTGTTGAAAGGCACATATTTCCCAAGAATCCCTGTATGCAGGCTGACACATTTCATTCCTTATGGTGATACTCTCTGCGTTACAGCATTTGACTTGATGTAAATGTGATAGTGCTAAGTAATACTGACATGCAGCAGTGAAATGCACTGAAGAACCACTAGAAAACACCTGGCTATTGAATGGTTTCAAAGAGTGAAAGCTTTTCATCATCAATTTAGCTTTCAACAAAACTGCCCTCAGATGTCTGTTGTCTTGTTATTTTTTCCTCCTAATTAAAAACATACCGTTTTAGTTGGTCATGCTTGTGAAGCAGGTATCCTGAATTCCCCAGGAGCACAAATGTGTGGCAACAAACACAGCCCTAGCGTGAGATACCATTTTGACAACTAGGTCAGGCGGGCAGCCGATTCCACACAGCCTCTGAATAGGTTTTAAGGTAGTTGAGCTGACTGGGTGGAAATTTGTCTTAATGGGATAGATGCTCCTAAACGACTCAGGACTCATGTCTGCAGACAGGCCAGGCAGATCTGAACTCCTCTACTCACACCAGAGGCCAGATGCAAACATGCTTTGTTGTTTTGGAATTCATGCAGGTACCTCCCTCTCTTTCTGTGCATGATGAGCACTTTGCAGAAATGCCCAGCCTTCATTTTTATGGACTAGGCTAGTAAGGCTGCCAGAGGAAACAACCCTGTTAGCATTACCTCCTTGCACACTACCTGACTTGTCTACAGACACAAGGCTTTCTGAAAACAATTTTTTGCCTTTTATTTTTAATAGCAAAAATAATTTTGCAGTTAGGATTGCTACCAAAAATAGAGAAGACAACACAAACGTGACTGCACTGTGGATAGAGCTCTCAAAGACAGACTCTGATATTGGCTAAATTTGGCTGATGGGGTTGGAAATATTCTCCTGAATGATATTTACTGACCCTGCAAATTTTCACCAAT
The DNA here is from genome assembly GCF_001522545.3 of Parus major. Classification (NCBI taxonomy): domain Eukaryota; kingdom Metazoa; phylum Chordata; class Aves; order Passeriformes; family Paridae; genus Parus; species Parus major. The sequence continues at coordinate 93,038,613 of NC_031769.1, forward strand.
GTCATTCCACAGCTTCAGGTCAAAACTGACTGAAGTGAAAGTAAAGAGGAGCCTGAATCATCTGGGCTACATTAAAAGTTAAACAGGGCTGCTGATAAGAGCTTTATGATCTTGAGCTCATTATAGCCTGTGCAAGCAGAACCATATTGATACATCAAATTGAACATTAACACGAAAAACCCTGTGAGCTGCCTTTTCATTGCTCTGGGAACATGTACAGCCCAGACCAAGCACAGAAAGCAAACACAAAGAGCTTAAGGAGGTATCTGCTGGCATGATGTCCCCATTCACTCAGAAGTTCTCTGACCACCCTTTTTCTTTTCCACCACATAATAGACATGGTGTCCATCATCTCCCTCTGAAAGCCTTTTTTATCATCAGTGACCATAATCCAGGGTCACTGCTTCCTGACAATGATGCATTGTATCCTTGCAGTTAGCAACAAAATCTCATATAACCCTTGAAGGACTCAAAGGATTTCCTCTCCTTCTTTGGGCATTGCTTCCATTTACTGTTAAAGAGATGGTGAGGATAGGCTTAGATCTGCACTGATAGGACTCATCATCCCCAGACCTGTTTATCATGTCATCATCAGGTCAGTGTTTTACCTATTTATTCAGTGGCAAATAGGATGCTTGTGCTGCTACCACAGGAAATCTCAGCCTTTTACATACGCATGTGTGAACTGAGTCTGGAGGCAACAAAGTTAGAAAGCTGTAACAGTTCCCAGAGTTCCAGTGTGCTGATCCAGGAACCAGTCTCAACTTTGAGCCAATAGACTCTATTTCTGTTGTCCCTCAAGGGGACAAGCCAACGTCTGCCTCTTTGAGAAATCCAGCTCAACTCGTTCTTGAAACACAGTGCCAGACATGCTGACATGCATTGAGTGAAGTGTTATAATTGAATGGTTTGGACAATTTGAGACTTGAGATGTGATGAATACTTCAGCAGAAATCCTCCTGATACTTTCCCTTCATCTACAAAGAGAGTGGGTGGTTTGATATCTGCATCGCTAGTTACCCACCAAACCTTACTGGGAATAATTAACACCTGATCCAAAGACATAGCAGTTATTTCTTTCAAAAAAAAAAAAAAATTACATACAGAAATGAAGAGATGCCATTTTATTATTAACCTGCTGTGCTGTACAGAAAAAATGTCATCAGATTAAGGACTAGACCCTTCTCTCATTTATGCACATGAAACTTCACTAAATCCAACAGGAATCATGCACACATGTATGGGCAGGATTTTGCCCATAATCACTGATAGCACCTTTCCTCACAGTTCACATGCAATGTGGTATAAAGCTGTCTAAAGCTTTCTGAGGTATACAAAAGTGGTAACATGTTGAATTTGGAGGATGGTAAATAAAAATACAGGTGTTTTGAAAAACACGTTAAAGGAGAGCTTTTTCAATATGGCTTCACTTAGTCTAATTCACTTCTTAATAAGGCCATCCTGAAAGTTTCATCTGTCAATTTGTGTTTAACTGTACTATTGATAGATCTGAAAAGGTTGCCTACAGCAAAATTTGCACAGTACTTCTCATTATAAAACTCCAGCTTTACAGCTTAGAATTTTGCCCTGGTTTTAACTATGCTGGAATGAGCTGTATTGACTGCCTTTCTAAGGGAGAATTTTGTTGGGAGGCAGTTGTCTCTCTAATATGTCACCTAATTTCACTGTTTTCTGAGAATTTGTTAAAGGAAAATATTCAGTTTACTAAATTAGAAATAAATTTACAACTGCTTTATGGAGAGCTAGATATTTGACCTTGGACAAGGAATATGCAATTTGACAGAGAAGCTGACTTTAGACAGAGATGGAGATTTCATAACCAGTCACTGGGAAAATCTGCCTTAATTCTGCTGAGTTGTGAGCCCTGAAAAATAATAGGTTCATCAATACGAAGAATTTCTGAAACTGTTCAAAGAGGACTTACAGACGCTGATTTGAAACTTTGGATACTAAAACCACAACAAATTTCCAGTTAGAAGTTTCTCCTACCAAGCCACCATCCAAAGATTGTTACATACCCCATGTCTGTATCCATGACACCCGTATGAAGCTGGACAGGTAGCACATTTCCTTGGCCTTCACACCACTACCTTACCTTGCCTGCAGACCACATGCTGCTCCACACTGTTGCCTTCTTTGCCAAAAAAAAAAAATCACAAGTACTATTTCTAAAGGGATCCAGGGAGAAGCTGGGGCAAGCTGGGCTTTCAGAAGCTGTCTTGAGTTTCTAACCATGCTTGTGAGTTTGTATAATTAATATTTAAGTAGCCTCACCAGCAGCTATGAACACAACTTTCTCTGCAAGGTAACCAGTGCTCAGAGGTTGTAGTTATCCCCAGGGGTTGTGTGGGATTATTGTTGCTGTTACTGTTATTACTATTGTAGTTGTCATTATTATCATTGTTGTTGTCATTATATAATTAGGTTTTCTGTGTGAATAGAAAATTCCTAAAAAGCAGTACTTTTCCTATTTCTGTGCAACATGGCAAGTTTAACTTGCACTGCCCAATTACTTAGGTCTGGAGTCTATTCCTTCTTCCCTCAGGGGAGAAGAGGAGGATTGATTTACAGCTGCAAAGCAAGCAGCAGTGAATTCAGAGCTGGGGATACTCCCATGTCCCTCATGCAGAAGCCCCTGCCAGACATGGGGATCTGCCTCCTCCCTCAGCGGCCAAAAGGATATCCCACAGGTGTCAGGATGAAAAAAATCACAGGTGCTTTCAGACACACATGCCCTTCTTCACGTCTTGAAGAAAGAGCTTGCATGCCAAAAAATTGTTTCTTTTTAAAATGAGATTCACTGGTCTACTTAATTGTATGAAGTGGGACAATAGGAAGGGGACAGTGTGGGAGTGAACACACCCAAGTGGAGGTTGGAGCTGGGGGATTGCTCTCAGGCAGAGGAGGGAATTTATCTTGGATCTGCTGGTTCTTAGAGTTTTTCATTTAGCTTTCAAGACCTTTTTTTTTTAAAAAAAAAAAATCAACCAAATTCCTTTTCTGGTTTAGACTAGATTAGGCCTTTCATATCTGAAATAAAGCCTGTAGCTGTCGGTCAAGTCAGTGAATGAATAAAACAATTTTTTCCTAGTTTTAATTTTAAGGGAAAACTGTTACATCCCGTTCAGTCTGAAGTGAAAGTTTAATTTGTAACTTTCTGGCTTCATTTCTGAGCCCCAAAGTTTCTCACTCTAGTCTTGTTTCAATGTCCTACATTCACTACTGCTTGATGGCAGCTAACAAAGAGTTGGGAGGATAAATTAGGCAACAGCCATTCTACCCAGTATACTTTCTATTAATTGCAGCAAGATTACAGAATTGGCTTTCCTCTAGCTGGTATAAATTATATATGAAAAGAACAGATAGCACTGCAGGTCAGATCTCCATCTTGTCCTGCAAGCTGCAACATGTCATGTCTGTGGAGTTGCACCCACGTACAGAAGGTCTGAATTTGGTCTTGCTTTTTTCTGATGATGTTTCCCTTTAGTAGCTCACTTCATGGTCGTTTAACAGGAACCTAGCGCACATGCAGGAGAGGTGTCACAACATCAGTTACCTGAGATTATTGTAAATGATGTGCCAGCACCTGAAGGAGATGTTAGGATGTATGTCAGATCATAATAATAGATACAGTGTTGTACCAGGCAGCACAAAGCCAGATGTATTTATAATTCCTGCAGCTGCAGCCCTGCTATTAGTTAAGTCTAAGAATGGAGCCACTGATAGATTTGTCAGAAATGAGTTGTCTTTCTAACAGAAAGAAAGCGATGAAAGAAAATAGATGGTGACTCCAGTTATTGGCAATAGAGAATCTTTAACAGTACATCTTCAATTTATAGATGGACATACGAATGTGACTGGCATTTATTCCTCCCCAAACCCCTTGGTGCCATCTGTGACAGAACCTGATGTGGTCTCACCCCACTTCCCTGTGAGAGGGGACAGATACCTCTATCAGAAGTGGTGCAATTACTGAGAGTCTCCCCAAGAGGAGAGAAGACACGTAGGCAGAGAAACTGACTTGTGACTTAGTTTTGTAGATCTGGGGTAAAACATGCTGGCCAGGCTGGGAAGGGTCCTTCTCATTGTGTCAGTCTCTGCTGAAACTTTCTGGAGATGGATAAAAGATTTAGTGTCTTCACATTACACTCAGAGTTGGTCAGAGATCCATGACCCAAACTCAGTGAACTAAGGTCCTAGAAACCCTGTATCCATCTGAGCATCACCCTGTACTAAAACCATTGTACTGCTGCCAGCTCTAAATTCAGAGCTTTCTGAAGCATATTTCATCACTTTTACCCTGTAATTGAGTGACTTCAATAACTGAATTAGTTTTCCACCTTTAAAACAAACAGAATGGTACACATCTGCAAGTTTTGGAGGTAACTATTATGGATCAGCTGCCGAGTCAGGCTTCTAGGATGAGAGCTGATTACTCAGACCTCATCATGAATATTCAAAGATGGAAATCATAATGCAGACAGTGGATTGAGTTGATCAGGTAACACAGGCTTCAGAAGTGGGAGGGAAGAGAGCTGGGGAGGGAGAAAAACTAAACACATTTTCTTCTACTAATGATGATGATAATGATTGATGATGATGGTGATGAAGAAAAATGGCACCAAAGTCTGATAGGTCACTTAGAGGCTCACAACCAGACTAGTCCAGGGATGAATGCAAGAGCCCAGTTGTCCCAAGAAGGGGTGTTTGAACACAGAATTTATCTTGTAATAGAAAGTTTCCTGTGAGTCTTCATGGAAAGGAATATATAAAGACTACATATGACCTCCACACCCTTACAGACACTTCAAAATGGATGTGCTTTTGACTATAATACAATTTTGATGCACTTACCTTGACCTATTAATAACAAAAATTTCTGTGATTAGGAATAAAGAAACCTACAGCCAACCATGCTGGAAATGATATTTAGAGGGAATAAAAGTTGTACTTTCAGATTGAAATTCTAGTGTAATACTAGAACCTGTTGATAACATCATAAGAGCACATGTGAAAGAAATCAGTGTGTGTTTTTGGTTAAAAGGTCTTAGAAAAGTGAAAATACCCCAGCTGTGTAAGTCTAGAAAAAAGCTGGGCATTTTTAAGCCTGCCTTTTTGCGATTCTTAATGTCTATGTGCATAATTCCAAATCAAACATATTCACATTATTAACTTTTATAAGTTTATTAGTCTCAGTGCTAATGAAACCATTCATCCTTTGCAAATGCACATGGCTCCCTAATGAAACTTCAATAGATGGATCAGCAGTTAAGTGAGTACATTCAAATGTTTATGCCAAATTCTGTTTTCTGCAGTGAACACGGAGACCAAATCACTTCCAAGCAGATTCTATACAAACCAACCAGCAGATGGAATGATGCCACCTATGTAATAAAGACTCCTTTTACCCATAAAGGAAACAATATATTATATAGGATACTGATATTTAAGATACATGTTTTTTTCTTTTGGCTTGCTCTCATGTCAGTCAGAGTAATTCTACTTAAAACAACAAAAATAAAAGCTAGTTAAATATATGGTAAAATGTGAGGATAAATCAAACAAAAAATCATAAATATAGTAGGAAAATACTTTTGAGCTGTAACCCAATAAAATTTAAGTGATGGATATCTATGTGCTTATTAGCTGGGTTTTAAAATCTAAAGCTTATGCTGCCAATAAAAATTTTAATAATTTTAATACTTTTTTCACCCTTTCATATTTTTTTCTTTTTTGACCTGCAGTTCAGATTTATTGGTGTGTCTGTATTTGGATGTTATAATGGGAAGTAACTGATACTCCACACTACAGAATTTGTTTTCCTTGAAGACTTGGTGTTTTTTCTTAATTCTCAATTTAGAAAGCAATACCAAAAGGGCACTTCTGAATTTGGGAGTTTCAGCATTACTATTTTAAGTCCCTAAAGCAAATATTTGTGTCTTGACATTACAATATTTTTCAAGTTTTTTTTTCCTTAGGATGAAATTTTTCCTAAATGTACATAATTTGGGACTTCAGGATTCATTTTCAGGAATTCAGAGAAAATCAGTTTTTATTATTAAGCCAAGCAAGACAGAAAAATGCATTTGCTTCTGGACTATACATATTATCTTTTTTTTTTCATTATTTTCTACACTGAGGTATAAATACTGTGCCTGTAGCCAAATATGTATGTGCACAAAACAAATAGAAAGCATTCTTAAACCAATGAAGTATTTACTTTTTTTTAAGACATTTTAATCCTATTAACGGTAAATTATATTACCTATTGTGAAAGCAGACATGAAAGAAATATCTGAAGCATGCAGTTAATTATGATACCAAGTGAAACATAATATTTATGCTCTCCTTGTGTAGCTGGAACAATTTTTCTTTCACTAACTGTGAGTCATCCACTGATTGAAGTCTTGAAACTGATGATGAGAGAGTTGGCTGGCATATCTGCCATAGAGGTTTCCTTCTACAGATAATTAATACAAAAAAAAGAGGTCTGGGTTTTATTCTTTTGTATTTCCAGTTGTCTATTTTTTAAACAAAATCTCCTCCTCCTGCTCCTTCAACATATCTCTCTGTTTAGAGGTTATATGCTTAAGAATAATAAAAGACATCAAAGTCTCTGATAAAGCTGGGGAATGAGGATTTCACCGAACAAGGGCCTGAACCACAGTTTCATATCAAGGTTGCATTTCTATGTCAGAACATCAGAAATATTTGAATTGGAATTTTTAAATGGTCTAGTTTAATGAGTGAGCTCAGGACCGAGTTTGTTTAATTACCTCAGTTTGGAATCTCCCCTGTTCTCCAGGAGGATGAAAGTGTTCAGATAGCCAATTCCTGTTAATATACCCTTCTATTTTAAGAGGCTGCCTTCCCTGCAGTGTCTTGCTTAGCTTTCACAATTGTTCATATTAGGTGCTTGCAGTCTCTGTTTAATTAGCAAACTAATGTAATTGTATTTGATTCTTATGGTCTTGACTCTGTATTCCAAGCCAGCATTAAAGCTGTGTATGGCAGAGAATCTTCTGCACCACACCCTCTTTATCTGGCAGTTTTCTACTTCATTATTCCTTTCCTTTTTTCTTTTTAATCATTTTTTTCTATTTTATTTTCTTGTTAATTCATTTGGCTGCTTTTTTTTTCACTCCTTCTCCTTCCCAAAGGATGCTCTCATTTTACCACTTGCCTCTGAAAAGATTTGCTTTGAAAATTTGTTCATATACACAGATCTAAAAAAAGTTAGAAGGAATAAGCCAGAAAGGTGTTCTGTGAGGAGTGCAGCTGTTCTCCTCCCCCAGGAAAACTAATTCATCAGCTCTTTGAAACAGACTGTCTTAATTGTTTAGAAACTACGAGCTATGGATTTTCTTTGTTAACGTAAGTGCCCCGCATAGAAAAATCATCTAGTGTTACAAGTAGGAGGCAACCCCTTGGCACTCACGATTTCAGTTAAGTTTTTCATTCCAGCCTTAATAATTTTATGGGTTTCAGGTGTTTAAGATCCTATTTTCAGGTTTTAGAGAAAACAGTCTCTTCCGTTTTGTAGCAAGATTTTACAAAAGTCCTTTACACTGTGACAGAGACACTTATAAACTGGAGTTTTGTCTGTTGAATCATTTTGAAAAAATCAGTTTCTATGGTCCTCACCTCATTTGAGGGGAGCTTCCCTTTCTGTATGAATGATACCCACCCCAACCCTGCTGACAAATGGTAATCCAGAGATGTGTTTCAACCGCATGAAGCCCATGGAGGGATGGAGACGGGTGCAGTCTTCCCATTGTCTTTCGACTGACTGGGCTGCGGCACCAAACACAACCCATATCAGAGGCTGGCCCCAGCACTTCTTCTCTCCTTGGCATATCAATAGCCAGACAGCTATTATCTGACTACATCTTATATCTGGATACACACCTAATCACCCAACCCCCATGGAGAAAAGAGACAGTTGCTAAAATGATATAAATTTCAAGATACTGTAAGAAAATCTGAATGTCTAATATCTCCAACACAGTTCCAATTTTCCTAATGCATGACTCCACTCACCTTACCTAAATATTCACTGATAATTTTCCTCCATCATTCTCAACTCTGTAAGCTTTTAGAGACAGTCGTCGTAAATCAGCATTTCATTGTTTCTGGCTATGACCTCCTTACAATAAAAAAGATGTTATCAATTAAAAAGTAAGAAACGCAGTATGGTCTGAAGGGCACCATTGTAGAGAATACTATCAAACTACAATATAAGACCCATGCAAATTCACTGCTGTTATCTATTTCATAAAAAAAGCTAGCAGTAGTAAATGTACAGCCACATAAAAAGGCAGCGATGATACAGGAAATAAAAGCCTCTCTAATCCCTAGTAGCAATTTGCACTAAACAATAGGAATAAACTCCCCGTTAAAATTTTGTTCTAGAAATTTACAATTGCCTCCTCTTCTCTTCCAGCTAGAGTGAGTTCTGATATCTCAGCTCATTTTGCTAGCAGACATGACAAGTGTCATCACGTACATACAGGTAACTAAATGCATATGACACATATGAAGGACACTGGTATCCTGCAAAACCCATTCAAGTTTTACAGATTTCACGATTTCCTTTGAATTAAATCTGTTAAATCAGCTTTTATCTAAATAATACCTTCAAGACTTAGTAATTTTTTTATACATCTCAAATTCTCATTTAATAGATCTCTTTGCAAAGTATCAAGGAATTCAGTCAATATTCAGCTGTAGTGAATAGCATGACTTGAGTGATTAAATTGACATCTCATGACCTTGCAAACACTAGCAGAGGAATGAAATCCCAGTCAAAGGTCTTCTCTGAAAATGGACATTTTGCAAATAGGAGCCAAAATAGTCTCCTTACTTTATTGTCTCATAGCAGCCTTCCACATAGCTGTTGTTATCATAATGTTCTGATAACTCTGTGCTCCATTTCTGCAGTAGTGAATCCCACTCTGTGGCCAGGCAGCTTGCACGCCAGGCAGCTGAAGATTCACCTGCAGAAGGATACTTGTGCCAAAGCCAGTGTAAAAGGATGGCATGAAAGCAAAGCCAGCAGCAGAGACAGACTGGCCCACACAGCCTGACCTGTCTTCCCCTGAACATCTATTGAAACTGATTGATTTAATGCCTTGCATCTGCCAAACTGTCATTCAAGCCAGAGGGGATTTGGGTGAAGACAGGGGAAGCATTGTAAAAATGAGTTTGCGCATTAGTTTACTGAGCAAGCTTTTAACTCCTAGGTACAGCTAAATTGGCTTGTTGGAAAAACTATGCCTACAATAGAACAGCTTCACTAAATGGGGAACAAGAAGGGAAGGGGGGAAGTGCTATTTGAGGAGTTAGTAGATTTCTTCCCTTGATTTGTGCCTGAAAGAAAAAAATATCCCAGCTGTCTGCTGCATTGTGTGAACATATACATGCATTTAAATTACTTATATCATTACTTACAGATGTAATTGTGAAATATGTTCTTTTGCATTCAAAATTAGGGGCAGAACAGATGGTGAAAATTCAGTTTAAGGCAATATGTCCATTAAAATAACCCATACTGTTTATGTATTATAACAATAGCAGTCTTCAGCATGGCTGAGATTTTTAGCAGTGCTAGATTATGATAGAAATTCAAATAGGCTGTAGGACAAAATTCAGTATGACTGAAAATTCACCCTAAAAAAAATTTGCTGATTTGTCTTTGGTGATCATCAACAGATTAACTCAGTTTTGCTTCTTCTTGCCTTTTCAGTATTGACCTCTTTGTAGCAAAAAGTGAATGATGAACTTCCTGGAGTTCATGGCCTGCAAAAGTCTCCTCCATAACCAATTCACAGAGACTCTCAAAAGTTTGCAAAGTCCTCTTCTGGGGTAATTTATATCTAAAAGAGTGTATATATTATAAGCATATTTTTAATATAAAAATACATAGATATGTATCCATATATATATATATATTCTTGCTGTAGAAAGGAGCCACTCTAGGAGTAAACAAATCTCAGCTTTTGCCTCTGGAGTGTAAGTTTCACACCCTCCTGAACATGAAGAAAAGCTTGCAAATGTGAGCCAGGTGCTCCCCAAAGGCTTAAAAAGCAGCAAGCTGTTAAGCCTACTGCAATGTTTAAAAAAAAAAATGTTACATGGCTTGAAGCTCTGCTCAGTTTTTGCTAATAACATTGAGTATTGCCACCGTTTTTTGGTCTTGAACAATAATTTTTCTAAAGCCAGTCCAATGACTATTTAAAAAAAAAAGAAAAAAAAGGGAAGGTGGATTTTATTTTGGACTGAATCACCTACAAGTAAAACACCAACAAAATATTCCATGTCCTCCATTTGCTTGGCATCCAGCACAATAAAAATAGAATAACATTATAACAGCCATGAATCTTATGTCTTGCCATAAAATCTGGCACACTCTACATCACTTTGGATAAGTTATTTCCATTCTACTTTGTTCACTTGAACATGGTAAAGTAGTTAACAAGAACATTTATCCTTTTCCCTTATTCCATCAGTCCTGACATTTCAAGCTATAATTCCTCCTGCATTGAATATACATGTTTTCTGTTCATTCAAGGAAAAAAAAAAATAAAAAAATGCTTAAGTTTTAAAGAAATTATGATGGTTTGTGAGAAGTTTAAAGAAAGACAAGATTTGTCTTTGGCATTCGAACAGCACTGAGCACAACAAGAATCACACCTCAAACACATTGTATTAAGCAAGGATTAGAATGGTATGTCTTCATGTCTCATACATGAAAAGGAGAATTTTCTCCAAGCAAGACAGATGCAGGAACTCTTAAGTAATAAGCTCAATATCATACCTACCGGAATTTGATAAAATGCATTTATCTTTGGGACACTGTGCCTTTAAATCCTACTCATAAATACGCAACTCTTTTCAGAGTATTTCTCCCACGGGCTGCTAGAACAGCTGAGAGTTAGAAGATTATAAAAGAAGACTGAAAGTACTTAATTTTTTTATTCCTTTAAACATTCAAGACATTTTAAAGCGTCTAAGTTCATCAGCAGCAGTGTTAACATGCAAGCAAAAATAAGCATTAACCATGATAGTAACAAAGTTTTAAACCAGTAGTCCAAATGTGAGCATGAGAACAAGTTCGAAGGTGGAGGCTGACGTACTGTATGAGAGGACAGAAGTGCTTCATGAGGTACTTGTACCACATTTATGTTTAATTACACAATGTATATCTTCCACTGCAGCATTTTTAGGGGCTGAGAAGTAGCTTTTTCTAGGTATTCATTCAAAGCTTGAATTCCTTACTTTATGTTTACGAAGTTTTGGATTCCTCTAAAAGTACCTGGGATACGTTTGGATCTTAGTATTATCGGGCTATAGGACAATCAATGTACCATTAACTTGTCTCTCTTCCTCTTTTCCAGTAGCACATTGCAGTTTTTGTGCATTTGGGCCCTCTGTCCAAAATGTCCCAAGTTGTTATCGAAGTAGGGCTAAGATAATTTATAACTTCTGGATTTACTGTCTATGATCGCACCAGATTTAACCACTTTCATGGTTTAACCACTTTCATGAACAGCCCTCTGTTCAGCTGCTTTACTTCCAAGGTCTCACAGACTTTGTAGTGAAGTTGATCTAAAGGGCTGATGGAAGACTATTTCAGCCCAGGTCTCAAGTTTCCCTCTCCTTCAAAAGCACTAAAAGACTCCTGCTTTATGATCTATGCTTTTCAGGTTGTGTCTACATTTTCGTAACCTTCTAGATCCAGATGACATCTGGAGGAAAGTATTTGACTTGTGTGAATTCTTCAGTTCCCCTAATTACTTTTTAAGAAACCGCATTATTAATCATCTATCTAAAACGACCAGTAACCCTTCCAAAATAGATTTAATTACTAAGAGGTCCAAACAGAGCAGAGCACTCTCCACCTTTTAAGTTGGACAAGTGAAATCAAATGTTTTATAGCAGCAGCAGAATCCTCCATTGATCTTAGAACAGCTGTTAATAAAGCTAGGATCAGGAGTAGAGTCATTAATTCAAAGAAGAGTTAGCATGGTGTAAATGGGAAATGCCAGTAGTAGCAATGAAATGGTCACCACTTGTCTTAAAAATACCATTTTTTTAGATACAAAAGAGGGTGTCCAACACCCTCTTTCAAACTGTTGAAAATGTGATGTTGTTTATGCAAAAATGCATCACTAAAAAATGGAAAAAGAAAAACCATTGGAGAATGTGTACAAGCTGTGGGATACACTTGTTTATTAGGTGACTCCAATAATCAGAAGAGTGTGTGCATCCATATGCTACTGTTATACTGCGGTTAACTTTCAGTAACACTTTTTGTTAAATGGGAATAGCAACCTTTAATTAGGATTTGGGGTTTGGTTCTGAAATTGCCATACACCTGCTTATTCAAAACAGATGTTTTATCTGCAGTGCAGTTTTACTCATAATATGTTATGACGGCAATAGCAGGTTGCTAACAAAATACAAAGGAAAGGCAATATCTACTCACTGTGTTCTCTTCTATGAGGTTAATAAAGTTGACTGATTAGGAATATCAGTTTGCTTTTACCAACACCTGACTATGTTATCATACCACATTATAATCTATGCGAGTGTATCATTCAATGCTCTGATAGTGAGAATCTAATTCAGTTTTCGTCAGAAAACAATTATAAAATGATTTGGCCTTTATGTTGCTCTTCATTTTTGTAGTGTTTCATGCATCATCAGCTTTCCACGTATTACACATCTCCATTCCCATTTTACAGACAAAAGAAGCTGAAGCATTGTCCAGCACTGAAGCAATGCTCTAGCCTGGCCAGCCTTGGGCCAACAGCACCACAAACACAACAGAGAGGTATCCAAGGCCTCACCCTCAAGAAAGGCAATTCATTTCCTAGGTAGACTCAGTAAATCCTAAAGCTAGAGGAAGCAAGGCAGAAAAGCCATGAAATGTCAAAGACAAGTGTTCTGGGCTCAGACCTGGTGTGTGAGAGGGAATGTTTTTGCAATCACTTGTTCTGCTTTTCTAACTGTCTGAAAAGGCAGAAAACACTTCTGATGCTCAAAGAATGAATCAGTGCACTTTGGATTTCATCCATAATTTGCTTATAATGATCAATCAATATTCTGGGTAAGATGAGGGTCCCACATAGTCACTGAGTGGTCAGGAGCCTGGAGATGTCCCAGTGTTGTCCCAGTTTAGCCTCTCAAACACTGAGAGGGTTGTCCTGCCACCATGGCCAAGCCACCTGAGCAATTTGTTTCCCTCCCCTCTGGAAGAAGGAGGGCTGTCAGCAGAAGGTAGGAGAACAGGGCTGAGGTTTACCCAGCCTAAGTGGAAAAGGTGATGCAATACTGAAGTTTCACAAAGCAGACATCCGTGTCTCTCTTTGCTTCAGCCTTGCAGTATTTAAGCAGAACATTGTCATGCCTTCTATGCCAAAAATGTAAAATTTTGTATTGAGGGGTGATGCAATGTGTCAATTTATTTTATAAAGATACTGTGTAGGCTTCTAATGTGATATAGGCATTAAGTTATACAGCAAAATAAGAATTACTAAGAAACAAAATTTCTGCCATTTTAATGCTTTCTATGTAACAATAAAAAAACCCCAAACATATTTCAGTTGAGAAATATCTATCTAACCTGAAAACTTTGAGCTTTGTTTTAATCCAGTTTGGAAAATTTGCTTGCTGTATTATATTTGTTGTCACCCAGAACAATAGTTTGGTGGTCTCTATTTGGTCTCTTGCCTCTGATGGAATAGCTATATCATTTCCAGGAGTCTTGTAATGAGTAAATTCTTATTTAAAAAATTCTCAAATAAAACAGCATGAACGTCTTCTCAGCCTAAAAAGTTAAACCATCATCAAATGAACACAATGCCTTGGCTTACTTGCCTTCTTTTTGTTTGCTTTTTATAACTTTTCTATTTTACAAAATGTTTTTTGTAATGTCAGACTGTGAGAAGATACAGGTTGTAAAATCATTATATATTGAACTCTTCTCTGGATATTAGTTTCTTCGTGGAGGAAGGCTCTTGTGATCCGACATTCAGCAAAGCCATCTTCAAGGCTCCATTTCATTGACAGGCCACAAATATATGTGGATCCACTTTGACTTTTGGACTTGGAGATGTAGAAAACAAAGCACCTGTTTAAGTAATTTGCTGAATCAGGGCCACAGTGAACTGAAACATCAAAAATTATGTAAATACAGGTTTATAGCTTAGCAGAATGAGCATGCTCCAATGTATAACTAAACAAAGAATTTATTGAGTGAATCTCATCTCTCTTTGTGTCTGCTTTTGGCATAGCTGTGACCACATCCTACTCTTTTAAAATTGTTATTTGAATGTAGCCAGCAACTACCTTTAACAGATTTCTTTTCATTTTCTGGTTTGATTATTTAACGTTTGAGATTTATTGCTTGATGGGATACCTATTGAAAGGACTGGAAAGATTCCCATTGGCTTCAAAGGACAACAAATTGTGCCCGAAGCTCTGGTACAGCAAGGCATTTAGACACGTGTTTAAACATTGATGCTTTCAGTGGGACTTTAGCACATGTTTAAGATAAAGCATGTGCTATTGGCTTTGTTGCATAGGGAAGCACTTCAGCACATTCTTAAATGCTTTGCAGAACTGGCACTACAACTACCTCTGCTGCTAGCTACATTTTTTACTTTTATGGAGAAAAAATAAAAGCAGTAGAAGAAGTTACTGTTACTTTGAGATAAAAATATATCCAGGCTTGAAAGGGTGGATTTGCCTCCTGATTGTTCATAAGAAAGTTTACATACACTATGATCTATTTTTGAAGAGCAGAATTTAACACTATCTTAATAGGAGATGAATGAATATTTTTCTATCCCTTTTCAGCAGTTTTAGTTTGGCACTTGTTTAAGGTGTTATTAATGTGCACATTCAAGAGACTCTTAGATCCCTCAGTAGTTCTCCATCACGAAATGCCTTTTTTAGCATGTAACAACTTCTGCCTACTACTCACCATCCACTTTTAGTTGTCTCCCTGTTATCACTTCAAATACTTTACAGAGAGTAAAGAAGGAACAAGAATGTTCAAATAAATGTTGTCTTCTCTAACCGTGATCATTTTCATTAAGACTTTCTTAGCTCCCCACTCCCACACACCTTCCCCATGAAAGTGAGAGGAATGTGCCTCTGCCAACTATTTATCCTTCATTAGAACTAAATGTCAGCCTAAATACACAATCAGGAAATGCAAGATGCTGAGTCTTAAAAACTTGCTTCTCTTTTTTTCTTTGGAGAACTGAGCCTGTACCAGATGAGATGAATGCCATCACACTTCAGCTAAAACATGAGCAGCCAGGAGCTACAGAAAGTGTCACTGAGTACAAGGCTCAAAAACCTCATGTTTTTTTCACAAATGAAGAATCTAAAGAGAAAGCCTCCCCAGAAAATGGGGGTGGTCATGTTCCCCTGCTCACAAAATCTCTGACAGAAATCCTGTGGAGATTCAGAAGCACAAACCTATACCACTCACAGATGAGTTTGTCTTTGAGCTTCAGTGAATTGAACAGTGAATATATTTAAGAAGCTCCAAACTGTCTTCGGAAGTTTTAATAGTCTTGACTGTGCTTATGATTCAATAGTGTAAGAATTATATTAAACAACCTTAAAGTGCATTTGCCCTGTAACTGGAACATGTGGTTGCAATTCCTATTGACACATCCAGCCTAGCTGTAATAATTGTGCAGCCCAATGGAGCTAGAGCCCCAGCTTGCCCTGGTGAAACATGCTGACATGGTCCAAGGTGAGCAGCCACTCTGCCCATGCCAGTATTTCAGCTAATTCATTTAAAATCTGGCTTTGATATAATTACCTCAAGTACAACTACAGATTAAGATTGCAGAAAGGGGCAAACTTGAAACATGTCCACACAAAGTCATGCTACTTTAATGACACTGTTAAAAAAAACACTTCAGAGTTGTTTCAAACCTAAAATAAAATTAAAAATAAATAAATTAGAGAGCTACTGGTAGTCCAAGGCAAAATATATGAAGATTAGACTCAAAAGAACAGGAGACTAGGAAAGGCAGAACATCACACAGGCTACCTCATGCTTTCAGGTACTTTCAGCTTTGACTTTGTAAATGTTTCTTCAAAGCATTATCTTTTGTAAGAAAAAACTTTTTTATTTGGTTACTCTTCTTCCCTGAGACCTCAGGGCTTGTGGTTGTTTCATCAATAAAATTGAAAGAGAACACGGAAGCACAGATTTTGCCAAACTAAAATTATGAATAAGCAAAGTCTTTTTTTTTTGTTATAGATACCTACTGAGGAGAAGTATAGAAACATGATGTTATTAAAATAGGTTCCTATTTTCCCATCCTTTATTTTTGATCTGTCTCAGATGGTCTTAAACATTTTTGCCTAGAAACTGAAACATCTCCTTGAGAAACCTTACCTGATCAAAATTAAAGCTTTCCCAGCCAGCATGAAGCCCAGTTCTGTTCTGACCACACTTGTGTTCATTTTTTCAGGACATGGTTTTCTCCTTCTGCATGCTGCAGTGCAGTGAACACGAGCCCATGCTAAATCCCGAATCTATGGCTACTTTCTGCAGAGCATGAATGGCCTTTGAAACCACCACTGGTAAGGCTTCCTGGGATGTTGTTTTTGCTTCTGTGTTGCAAGTGTTAGTGGTTTAAAGGTAAGGCAGAAGATACCCTTAGTATTTAGTAGAAATATTTTGAAGACAAAATAAATAAAAAAGAAAAAGTATAAAGGATTCAAAGAGGTAATTATTTGTAAAGGAAAAAACTATTGATTTCCCTTTTGATACATAGTCTAAATTATCCCTCAAGAAAAGTAGTAATGCATCTTTAAACAGATTTATTACCTCTAACAGTAAAACGTAGCTTATTTAACTTCAGTGCCATTACTGTTTTTATTTGATACAGAGATGGAACACAAATGCAGACACTAGACAGGAAGTTTGATTTGGGGTTCAAAAATATTCAAGGAGATTTGAGGTCCAGAAGACTCCACGACTCTTCTAAAGCTTTCATTTTTTCTCCCACTTTCCAATTTTCAGGTCCCCAGCTCCCCATCCATGCTGCCTGTCCAAGAAGACTCCTTTATGCCAAAATTACAGGCCCTCAACCCTTCCTTGGAAGGCAAATGTTTTTACTGCACAGATGTCCACTACAAGATGTATACACTGTTTTCTACCCAAAGTTGTCTCATATACACTCAAGTCTGAAGGTAAAGGAAATCCATCAAATCAAATCCAAGATTAGACTATTACCATAAAATAATGATTTATTGTCACACTGTTATTTTTCTACCAATCTGCTGCTTTTGCAGATTTTTTTTTTCTCCTGGCATTCCTAATAGTTCATCTGTAAAGGTAGTCCATAAACCAATCTCATGCACGAGGAAAGTTAAAGGTAAAATTACAGTGTGTCACAGTATAAAAAAAGCCTGCAAATGGCTATGATTTTCCAAAGTATAACCAGGTGTCTGGCTGGTTAGCTGGCTGGCTGGATGGATGTATGACAAAAGAGAAACTCTGCATAGTGTCACTGCCAGTGAAGTTTAGAGAGAATCTGTTTCTCGCCTTTGAGCTTCAGGTTCAGATTTACCTGTATTTGCTGAAGGGCAAGACACAGCAGAATTTTACCTGGATAAGACACTTCATGATTCTGCATTCCTAGCATTGTCTCCTCCCACTTTTTCATGAGTCTGTTCTCTGTAGTCTAATGACATAGATGCATTCACTCTTCAAGCAGTCTTTGTTGGGAGTAAGAGCTCTTCTCTTTCTTCTATCCAGGACATAGGTGCATAAACTCTGTGGGACCCTGATCCCCTAAAACCTCAACATCAGTTTGAGAAGGTGGGCAGTGCATCCAGGAGTTTTTAGGGAAAATCTGACAGACACTCAACTGACTCAGAATGAGTCTGGTCTCTTCTTCTTAGGAACACCAGGAAAAAGAGAAGATTCCTTGTTACTTGGAAGTGCTGTCTCTTGTGGTGATACGGAAATACTTAAGAGAACTGGTATGACTTTTACCAGTCTCTTTTAAGAGGAACAGCCAACACACATGACGATAATTCTCTTTGAAATAATGTCTTTGTGCTTGAATGGCAATTGGGCAGGAAAAGAGTGATACACACAGATTAGGTCACAAATACTTGTTCTGGGAGATTACCTGCCTATCACAAAGCGATATTACTGGTACCCTGGTGATACCCCTGTGGGGTGTAACGCAATGTACAAAACACAACGGCAGTAAGGGACTTAGAGTGTTTGAAGACTATATAACTAAAAGCTGGCTCCAGCCAGTCAATGTGATGATAATGTGTAAATACATATACATGCATACATGCATGCATGAGCAGCAGTGATGTGCTATTCTATGTCAGCTATTGCACTGGGACCTTTGGACAAGATGGAAGATACAAGCACCAGTATTGGAGCAGAGAAGACAGAAGGAAGATAATTTATTTGTTATTATAAGGGGCCATGACAACAGCACTGTGTGAAACACAGGATGAAATAACAATTCTATGCTCTTATTCTCTCTCATACTCAAGGACCTTCATGCACACTTGCACTCTCTTGACATCTGCAGAGAGCAAAGGGAAAGGCCAAAAAACAATGTGTAGACCGCTATAGAAAATAAGGACTTCTTGTTCAAAAAACCAAAAAAAAGTTAAATATTCTGTTCCATTGTTTAATACACACTGAAATACCAAGTATAGCTTATAATATGGTTTTTAATGATTTCAAGTTTTTCTCTTGCTCAAAAAAAAAAAAAGTGTTCCTCTTTCAAAAGAATACTAATCAAAATTGTACACCACCTCACCTCCAAGAAGAAGCAAGAGAAAGGTTATGCAAAAAGCATCTGGGGTTTCCTTTTGGCCTCATGTGGTTGCAATGCTTGTGTCCTAGCCATGCCAGTGATTCAGAAAAGGTCAGAATTCACCCTGTTTCTCTTTTCCAAACCATATCAAGCAGTCTTCAGTCACCAAGGAGGATCTGACCCAGATTTTGTCTCTTTCTTCTTAGCTCTTTGCCTGTACCTTTTGAGCATCTACTTCCCCAGGCCAGCTTCCTAAGTCTCATCGTCTCCCTCTCATGTGCCAAAACAATTTTATTGCTTTCAGGTCTTTTACTCCCTTTGATCTCTCCTTCTCTATGGACATATTGCCCTTCTCTTTCTTTTCTCCCAGAACTCCACTTCTCCTTTCCGGTAGATCCTCCAGGTTGATTTCTTCCTTATCCATCTATTCCCTCAGGTTTTTCCCACATTATAGACTCAAGACCCAACCCTTTATTACAAAATTTTCCCTTAGTAAGAGTGGGGGAGGGAACAGGCAGAATGTCTGCAGCTTTTCCAAATGTTGTGTTGTTGGGAATACTTTCCTTATTGTGCCTGTCTAAAATATAGTTTATACAGGTGGCAGAATGAAATGTGCCATCTCGTAATTAGTCCCACATGCACTGCAGGCAATTTATCATCAAAACAATCAGCAGTCACCATTTGATTCAGTGAATACCAGAGATTATCAGAAAATTGAGCTGAGGGAAAGGAGGAAAAAAAGAGCACTTTGGCTTTTGTACTCTTTTTCTTCTACAAAAATATCATTTTCCCTCTGAAATAGTGACCAACCCAAGTGACTCCATAATGAAGAGATTCACAGAAGAGCTGTTGTGTTGGTCTTTACAACTTTTCTTTCCCTCTGAATTTGTTGTATTGGACTTTCTTGTATACTTAATAAACTGCTTCAATAACAGCAATCAACACAAATGTGCTACTGGTGAGGAGGGTGTTCTTTTTCTTAGATGAGCACTGCTGCTGCTCTTTTTAGTGATGTTGAGACAGATTGTTCTGTCTCTTTTGTGCAAGAAAATGCACACAGCAAACTCTGGACACTCATTCCTACACACACACACTCACACACACAGATACACACACACATATTCAAACATGTGCACTCTCACACATTGAACACCCAGAGGTGTTCAATGCCCCAGGCAAAAAGAGGTGTGGAGACAATTCCCCACAAGATAACTTAGGATTATTAAAGTATCATTTATTGCCAGTCCTTTTGATGTAGATACCCAGTATTCAATGGAAAAACAGGATGCAGGATGCCACCCAGCTCAGAGCTGAAATCCAGGCACCAGAGTAATCAGGGTACAGAAGAGAAATGTCTGCAGGGAGAGACAGCAGTAGCCCCATGGCCCTGTGTGAGGGCAAGTCTGCCTCTACCCTACAAGCAGAAAGTGTGGAGATACATTATCCTCCTGAAGGGCTATGCAAGAATGTTCAGTGATAAGGGGCTTGCTTGCCCCATGTCATTAAACCATGCACTGGAGGGAGTAGTCCCCAGGGTGGTCACCAGCAGACCAGCACACAAGTGCTTCTGATGTTTTGGGGAGTTTTTTGCTACACATCAGATTCAGAAACAAAATAGTGGGAAAACCAAGAAACTTTTCTCTTATAGTCTCTCCCAAGAACTGCTCAGTGTTTCCCCTTCTGTACCTCAATAGCTGCAACTCGTCCCTATCCCAGCCTCTTGCAGGCCCTCCTTGTACCAGATACTGCTAAAAAATCTCACATGCCAGCGTCTAAAAATTTTTCCACCGTTTGTTGCAAACTGATCATCACAGTCTATGAGTCAAACTGAGTTTACTTTTTAAACAAACGATGTGTCAATAAGACGAATGTCCCAGTGTTAACTTCAATTACCATAGACATGCCTGGTGATGGAGAGTGTTTGATCTATTGCTACTTCTTCAGGGCAACTTCCTTTTGCAAGAAAGGCTTGTATTGCTGTGTTCTCTCTATCCTCTGCTTCCATTCTATCAATGTTCCTTTTGTTTCAGAGGCTCTTCAGTTAAATTAATATACTGATCAAAAGCAGAGAACTGAGTTCAGGCTGGGCTTAGTAAATCTAGAGTTGCTTGAAAGATAAATTGCACAGCTAGAATGCATCCTTTGAGGTGAAGTTTTATAACAGGGAGATAGGTGAAGTTCATGTTATTTTAGCCACAATATAGCATGACCTAAGTGATTGTTTCAAAATAGTGCAATGTTTTACTACTGCATTGTTGAACATCAGCTGTGTTATACACTTAGCAGAAGCCAGTATATCCTGCATATTCTGCTACTTAACATAAAATACCAAATGCAAACAAAACATTTCCATATCCTACTTTGGACAGTGAAAGTCATTTGTGATGGTCCCAGACTGAACTTGCTGTATAAAGTAATCAGGGGAAGTAAATGCTTTAAGCACAGGACATGGCAAACACAAAATCACACATAAAGGGAGTTCAAAGAAACCTGACTTACTCCCTTTCATTAAAACACTTCCTTCAGAGTTGACATGAAAACAGCAGTCCTTCCCTAGCTCTTAGATGAAACATTCATTGGCTGTACATGTGCAGCACACAGCAAAGTGCTATCATCTGCAACTGAGAGTTTACCCCACATCGACAAGGCAAATAAACAGTGATCCTTCACAGCTGCTTTAAGACCAGTATTTTTCTCTGTACCCTTAAGCACTGACAAAGGAAACAAACAAGGCACCCAGGAACACACAAGCCTGCTCTGCCATCGGATGTGGGGGGGAGGAAGGCAGAGTCAGGAAGAGCAGTCAATCATCACCCTTCCTAGTCATCACCCCTCTCTCCTCAGTCCTTTCAAGTAGTCCTGCTACTGCAGACAGCAGAGAGGTCTTTTGCAACATCCACACTCCTCCCCATCTGAGCAGAGGCTAGACAATTCTTCTTGTGGACACATGTAAGGTCTTGCTCATAAGGCACAGAGATTTTTGGCTCATGTGGAAGTTACTCTAGCATGTTGCACATGGACAGACATTTGCAGCTCCTAAATCAGGGTGGGTCCAAAGGAAGGTCTCAAATACACATAAGGTGCCCTACTGTAGCCATACAGTAATGAATTGGAAAACATTTAAGACAAGCCTCATTTTAAACACCTTTGTAACCTACTTATATCTAGCTATACCAAAAAGGGCATAAGAAAAGGAAGGAGTGGAGGTCCCCAGCTCCCTGCTGTATCTAACAGACCATAGAGACTGTGGAGGTGGGTGGCTCCCCTGCTGTTTACAAACCAGCACTGGTGGGCTGTTAACACTGGAAGCAACAGTACTTCACCAATGTCATCACTTAACAATATAATATGACAGCATGTATAGAACCGATTAGCATAAATCAACATAATACCCACTTTGCAGCATTAGTATTGAAAACTTTCATCCTCAAGTAGTGGGGAGGACACAATACGTGATGAATTGTAATGATTTTTCTGAAGTGCTCTCACATGGCAGAGTATGTTTGCACAGCATGTGCATGTGAAACTGCACACACATGTATTTTAAGAATACACATAATACTGTAAGTTATGGCATTTGTTTCTAAGAATAATATCCCAATATATCAGTGATCTTTTCTTAGACTTAAAAAAAGAGACAAATTTGCAGGATCTGCCACATGGGGAAGGGTGGAATGAAAGGGAGGTGTGTGTGTTTGTGTCTGTGTCTGTGTCTGTGTGTGTATGCAGTCATTTCAATTTCAAAGCACATCGCCCTGTCTTTGTGTGTCCAAAGGGTCATCATGCGAGGAGTCGCGTAAATAGAGACCGCTTAAAAAAATAACTTGAGGTCACTCAGACCCCTAGGTTTGAATTACAGATGAACATATTTCAAAGTGTAAACTTTGGACATAAGGTACAGAGGAGAACAACCTTGCATGCCACTTCCATCAATTTTGATAGAGTAGTTTCAATTTTCAGTGTAATAATTCAAAGGTCTTGTGGTTTTTTGACAACACTGAGCTCTGCTTCCTCCTTCTCATTCTCTGTTCTTCCCTCCAGTGCTTTGTGCACACTCTGATCATTACCCATTTCAAACCGGAATGCTTAATCACATCCAAGTGTATTTTTGAGAGCTCTTCCAAAGTCTTCACTTTATGCAGCATTTTCCTGAACAAGACATCTTGAGGTTAAGATGACACACACATTTGGAGATGGCAGGTAAAGTACAAATAAAGGAAAAGTATTGTTTAGGATGCAACAGGAATTCTTCTGCTAGGGGAGAAGTCCTAGGGGAAAAGTCTATAAATCCTCTAGACTGTACAGCAGGTCAGGATAGTTAAATTCTCCATTCCTTTATTACCAAAGATGACACAGAAAACCTGAGGAAGATCTTCATGAGTGGTACTCTAGTCACTCTCCACTGCACTTCCCTAAGGTGACACCCTGCTTCCCAACAGAAAGCTTACCACAGGCCTTGCTTGCCACCATATGGCATCGTATCTCTGCACTCACCCTTTCAATCATATTAATGCCAATAATGCAACAATCTTTTTCTTTTATAAAGGTCTTAACCTGGCTTGTGCATTAATTTAGCCTGCCAAGTTATTTATGCACCTATAAAAATGCAGACTAGGCATCCTTACAAGCACAGGCACATCCTATTAATGCTGATCTGAAAGAGTTCTGAGCTCACCATTACAGGTCCTTGATAGTGCTGGCCCATTACTGAATGCTTTCTAGGGGCCAGAGGTGAACAAGCTGATTCCAACGGGGATCCATCTGTGTCTTCCAGCTTAACCTGAAGTCTATTCTTTCCCATTGGACAGACTCACTCTTCTCTTGCTGCGTCCAGACAATCATGTAGTATTTCCAGACTGATGAAAACAAACAACACTGATGTATGTCCAAACACCTTTGCTTATCCAACCTCTGCTTCCAACTTATTTCAGCTACCATTTCAGGGAGCGTTGGGAATATGTAATACTGCTCTGAAATGAAACTGTATTCACAAGATTTTCTTGGACATTTTGGCAAAACTTGCTCTGAAAACACTGACAGTTTTGTCCAAGTGAAGCCTGGAAGATTAGGCTATATGCGGAACTCCAATAATAACACCAAAGTAAGGAGTATTATTAAGAAGCAGTTTAATTTTTGAACATATCGTGTAACACACTGTGAAAGTAGCACAAGGTCAAGGAAAACATCTATTATTTAATTTGACTTGGAGCCAAACTGGTGGTGATGTTGCAGACCACACTTCCCACTCTGAATGGAACTTCATTTATTCAGTCCTTCCAACTTCATCAAAACTTTCCACTCACTCTACCTCCATCTGTCTCCTTCTTAGCAAATACATCACAACCTCTGAGGGTCCTTCCCTCTCATTCTTTATTTCTCTGCCAGATAAATGAGGAACACTCTTTCCTCCTCTACAAGCTACATTTTTTGTTTCCATTTCTGCCCTCAGATGAATTTTAACAGCTACAGGAAAGTCAAAGCAGCAGAGATAACAGCAGACCCTCATCTTAGGAATCATTGTCATTTTCATCTAAACTCTTCTTTCCAGACAACATTGCCCCTTCTTTCTTGTACAGTAAGATGGTGATTTCACATCAAAGGTAACCATGACAGCATCATGGCAGACATATTTGTTTGGTAGGTGGCATTAACACAGTTCTTCAGTACTGTATGCCTATTAACGTTATTATCCGCACACTCAAAAAAAAAATCACTATTTCAGTCATTAAAAAGGCACATGTGAATGCAAGATTTACTAAGCCTGAGTGGATGTGATCAATAATTTAAATATTACTGGATAACAAGCAAAGAAAACAAAAATAACAGCTTTGGTTTCAGGATATATGTAGCTGTCCTATGAACGTAAATATATGAAAACTTTTCTGCTACATTTTATGGCTCTATATAAATATCAAAATAGGTTTATAAGTTGAAAGGAGAACATGCCAATTCTAAAATCATCACTCACGGCACTTCAGTTTATGCAGTTAAATTTCCCAGCTAACAGCATTCTGCAGGCAGTTGCTCTCCTGCCCAGGAGGCAAACTACACATCTGCCTTTCCAGTACTAATGGTAAAAAACATCAGTCAGGAAATGCAGGCCTGGCACAGCACATTCAAGGACAGCAGGGGTAAGGAGACCCATCACAGCCACTAGGTGCAACACAACCTCTTTTAGGTTAGGTACGCCTACAAGACAAATATCTACATAAGGGTGGTCTTTGCATTGGTGTCTTTTTCTGCTTCCCTTGGGTTTCTGGTCTTTTTTCCCATGCTTTTACCTGACTGATATCCTCAGAGAAAAGTCCTGTCTTTCTCTCCCCTTTTCTGAATTAAAAAGGTTGATATGGAGAAAGATCACTTTGCAACCTGTAGTGAACAGACCACCTGTCTCTGGCACCAGAAGTCAGGTTGTGTCCAATGAAGGCCAATCATAAACTGCTATAAAAGCAATGCCTTCACTGGATGTGAAGTGTGCTTAAAATGGAACTTGGCTATGGGATCCATTTATTGGCCTCTTTCCAACTGCAGTAAACTGGATTATCTGTAACCCCAATGACTGTGTAGCACTCCAAAGTGGTTTGATTAAAGGTTTCTGTGAAATGCACTATGAATCTTTGTATCTCTTCCCTCAAGGTCAAGAGGAAGCTGGGTCCCCTTTTTTTTTTCCAGATCTTTGCTTCTTATAAAATCCATTTATCACAAAGGCATCAGTGGAAAAGGAAACAAAAAATTTGATGAGCTTCTGCTCTTTCCTGCCTTTTGTTTTGGTTGCATTTTTTGGGGGATTATGGCTCTTGGACAATATGCAAGGCAAGTTTGGCTTAACCTATACAGCTTTATTTTTACATTATCCAGAATCCTTCATCTGGTATCAAGAGATCTCGCTCAGATAACACAGATAAAGCCATAGCAAAATTATACTGGCATAAGTGAAACCCAACTTTTTATTAAAAAAAATATAATCCTCCATCCCAAAACCATCTCTAAACCTTCTTCTCTAAAGAACAAGACCAGAACAAATTATAAGGAATCAAATTTCCTAAAGCCTTTATTTGACAGCACCTTAGTACTCCATCAGAAAACCTGATGCATCTATTGATCATCTGATGGAACAGTTCATAATTGAGTTTTCCCAACCACTTTCCAAGCTACCTGTTTGACTTATGGTGTGGCAAAAAGTCACTGTCTCCTGTGGGATTCTGTTCTTGGATGGGTCATTGCATCTTCTTGGATGGAACCTTTTCCACTCAAGAGGCTGAAATGCTCTCTAGCCCCAGTGGGTACCTTCTGGCACAGTGGTGAATTAAGGTATTAGAGCTCTGTAGGACGGTGGTGCAGGTGAGATGATCTGAGTGGGAATCAGGTCACTTCCTAGGGGCACTGTGTAGCTGATGTGGGCAATCTCAACTCATTTTCCACTAGATCATAGGGCCAAATGCTGTTTTCCCATGACAAGAAAAACTCCTGAGCAGCTCTTACCCAAACCCAGTCTAAGAGAAAGAGCAACAAACAAAAAACAGGCAGTAGTTTCCCTCAGACTTTGTAAGACAAATATTTCTACTGATAGTTTCTTTGCAGCCTGCTTTGTCGTGTCTTTTCTCTTTTTAATTTATTTATTTATTAGCATTTTCAGTACTTCTTCTGCACCAGAACTTTATTTAAGGTTGCTGGCTGGGAGCCCCTGGGAGGGTTCCCAGTCCCCTGGGTGGATTCCCAGTCCCTGTATGCCACAGTATTACGAGTGTGACCTCCTGCCTTGCCAGGACTTTAAAGGGCCCATCTGCCCTGTTACCATCAATCACATTGGATATTGGTAATTCAGCCCCTCCAAATAATCCAGGTTGTAATTCCCAGTCCTAAACAGTGTCCAAAGTGATCCTCTGCTATTCTTTTTGTGTAGAAAGAAAAATATCTCATTTAAATCCTAAGTTTTCCCCTCATAATATTTATGCATAGACTCTGTTACTGCTATTATATTCTGAAAAACAGTTATTTCACCAAAATAAAAAATCCTTTTCATAAGTGCTTTGCTCCCTATGTTTTTTTTCTTTTCCTTTTATGTTGTATATACCAACAGGGGCCAACTTTATTTCAGTATTGACTTGGATTTTGATGAATATGCTTCTATTTCATTTATTCTTTATTTGTGCAAAAGCTAGGCAGTATTTTTACATTGTTTCCCACTTCCTTTTTGATTAAACTGCTATATTTGATTTTCCAGAAATAAAGCAGCACAGAGATAGAGAGAGTGAGAAAAATACATCATCCTTGATTCTCTCCTGACTCACAGCTCTCTAAGCTCTGACCCAAAAGCCCACCTTAACTAACTGGAAATAAGTGCCCAAAGGGAGCCATCAGAGAGGAAGCTCTTCAGGAAGTGACTACCCAAAGTGCTAACCACAGGAGAATGAGGCCTTTTCCACCTAAAATTAACTGAGCTGCTCAAACAAAAACACTAAACCTACTATAAACCTACTAGAATAATAATAATAGATGACCCAAGTCAGGCATTTTAAACAAAATTGCTATAATCAGTATCAAAGATCAAAGGCCACTAAAACTTCAGGGCCATTAGGAAGCATGTCAGAAAAAAAAACAGTCTGTAGAAATTCAGTGGATAGGCTGTATATCTCTTCTTCCTTCACATGTAACTTTCCAAAGCTCTCTTCCTTGGGTTTGGGGGTATCCTGATTCTTTGTTTCAGCTTAGGCAAAGAGTTTTCTGAGCAAAGAATATTGCCATCTACAATACATAGAGTATATATATTAAAAACTCTCCTTTTTGCTGTGTGTCCACAACAGGATTTGGCAGTAAACTAAGACCAGGCCAACAGCAATGGGAGCACTGTTTCACCAGTGCCACTTGTTAAGGGAAGGAAATATACTGTTGCTTCTTTGAGCACCCCCATGGGACATGACTGAAACATCCTGGGGAGAAGGAAGAAGAAAACATCACAATAAAAAAGACCATTCAATGAAACCCCGAAAAGTGAACCTGATGCAACAACCTTCATCCACGTCTATACATTCTTCCCTGTTCCTTTTCCTTCATCCACTTCTATTGCCTTTCACAGCCTGTCTAGGCTATAGCCAGGATGGGCAGCTCTCACCTTGCAGTGTGTGGTGACTGCTTTGGCTGATTACCAGTTCTCAAGCTGCTGACTTTCTGTTAAAAATGCCAACAACAAGAGAAACAATAATTTTCACAGAATGACCAGCGGAATAGAAAAAGCAGACAGTCAATCTTTTTTTCCTTTCAAAAGCAGAAAGCTTTAGGCCAGGTGAACTACCCCACAGGCCATCCTTGTGGTCTTTGGGCAAAGGAATGACAGCCACTAGAGAAGCAGATCCTGCCTGCTGTTAGCTACTGCAGCTCATTCCTCCATTTGCATTTATCTGTTCAAGAAGGCACCTCATTATCATTTTAGTTGCTGAAGAGCCAGGGGAGCAATTACTTATTTGCACCAGTATGACACAAACACCCAGCTTACTTCACATGCAGTGGCACCTAAGGTTTGGCTGTGGGCTCCTCACAGCTGCACTTGAGCTTCCCTGCTCCCCTCCTGTGAGAGGAGCAACTGGGGTGGTGTGTCAAGAGCTGGGCTGAGTACAACCCAAGGAGCCCTGCTGAGAAGATGGGCAGGCAGCACAAGCCTTTCCCTGAGGAGCATAGTCTAGCTCTGTGATTTACAGCAAAGTGCAGAAATTGTGTCTAAGCACAAGGTAGGCTGAAAGCCCTTGAGCAGATTAGTGATCAGGTAGAGACCTCAGTCTACCCGAACTACACTCCTTGCAATGTCAGCCTTCATCCTTTTTAAGCTCACTCTGCCCTTCTCAAGACCCAGAAGTGGCATTTGTGCTTTGCATAAGCCTGTGAAAGACCTCCAGGCTGTTAAACTACAAGCTGCCATCCGTTGTGCTTCCCCTCCTTCAGGTCTCTTGAAGTGCTGCTGTATGCCAGGGCCACCATCCTGCTCACCTGGCAAACAGACAGCCTAAACCATGCTACACAGCTGCCCACTGGCGGGGCAACCTGCTACTGAGGCAGAAAAGGTAGCAGGACCTTACCTTGGAAACCAATGACTGAGGCATTTATTTTCTCAGTAAAGGAGCAGAGTGGTAGACAACAGTCACCAGTTTAAAAGTTAGTAAAGAAGGGCAAGCAGTCCCTTGTGCTTTGATGTGTTCTCTACCAAATTTTCACTTCCCAGCCCCTGATGGATATTTCACATGTAAATGGTTGCTTAGAGACATACATGCACCAGTCAGATACTCGTTCTATGGAATCAGCAAGCAGAGCAACTGTGAGCATTAACAATGTTGCTGCTGCTGCTGCTACAGCACCTGAGCTGGCTTTATCAGGACTCACCTCCTCATCAGAAGAAGTGATTCTGATTCAAGAATGTGGAAGTAACTGAAATATGTATTTCCAAGGCTAGTATAGCCATGAGAAGATTTCTTTGAGACTGTGACTGACCACCCAGGCAGTCAAAGCTAACATATATTTGAATAGTAATTTGTAGGAATCTGATTTCACCCACAGATTCATAGCAAGATCTAACACTTACCACAAGGACCACAAAGCATTTGCAACACATCTGCTAAGCCTACAAGAAAATTGAGGATTAAGTCACGTGGAAGTCAGCTATCCAGCCATTATGCAGATCTTCCTAAAAGGCAGTGACATACATTCAGCAACCATCCCAAAATCAGAACATCAAAAGAAAACATTTTTGCACTGGTTTTCCTTGTTATTGCCAGCCTATGTCCCTGTGAAGGGAGTAGTGTTTATGGGACCAGTGTTTGGAAAAGTAAGCTTTAATAGCAGTGTCAAAGGGTAATTGGCACAAAAGAGATCCCTACATTTGGAACAAGAGGAATTAAGTTTTCCTAAGCACATTGGGACCACAGAGGGCTTGTTGATAGACCCACAAGTAGTAATATTACCAGGTTCATGCCAAGGGTCATAGCATGCAGTGAGACAACAGTTCCTTAGAGCAATGAGAGCAGGGTCATGACTCCTCTGTGCAACTGATTGATCCTCAGAGTTCAGATCTGTGAGACGTACGGGGGAAAAAAATGTGCAATTTACAGCATTCATTTACACTTGGCTTTGAAAGGCTTTTATTGAGGCAATGATCCCCTTGCATTTTTGCTTTTCAGTTACTGCCTTAAAATCACTGGAAGGATTTGAAACAATACATGACCATGGGATTTTATCAGCAGAATATATTAGTGCACTTGTTACATGCCAGGTAAAGTTTTGCAGCTGTTAGTAGCTTTTCTTCTCAAGGGCTCATATCTGAGGAGACTGGCCTCTAATTTACATTTAACAGAATAGAAGCTTGAAGCCTTGAGAAATGACAGTGAAACTGTGCAACCACACCAGGGACTCAATTCTCAGTTTATGTTCTTTACAACCACAAGTAGAAAAGTGCATCAAAGTCACATTTCTACTTTATTGATCTTGAACCTCAACTTGTAGAATGGACTTGAGGAATATTTAGGACAACCTAAGCACAAATGAGGTTTAGGGTGTTATAAGTTGTTGCTGCACCTGACCGTTCAGTCTGGCCAGCTCTGGCCACAGCAACAAGAGTGGGCTGCCCCCAGAAAGCAAGGCAGGCTGGGGGCAGCTTGCTCAGGAGCCGTGGACTAGGGCACAATGCTCTATGGTTTGCAGAGATAGGCTAGTGCTAAGGACCAGAGTAAAACAAAAAGAGATGTCTTTGTTATGAAGTTCAGAGGGGTTATTCTCCAAAGGAGTCAGGGACCGAAAGACAAGAGATCCACGGCTACAGCAACCTATATACAGGGGACGAGCAAGAAGGGGGTACAAATCATCAAATCATCAACCAATAGTGAGCCCAATAGGGAGGAACAAGGGGAGAGGGTTACAACACAGGGACCAACTGGGGTGAGGGGGGTGGAGAGGATCAGTCATAGAGGCCAATGGGGCCTCGAAGGTTATGAGATGGACAAGGAAGGGTCTAGAACAAAAGGCAGGGTTTACAATGATGGGCAACCAGAAACCTGAGGTGATTGGAAGAAGGGGGGATTGACATGGACCCTTCTGGAAATTAGGGAAGGACTTTGGGGTGAGTGACATAGGATAAGGTGGGGAGAACTTAGGACGAAACCACTCCATTTCAGGGGGGAAACATATCTGGGGCAATCATTGGCATAAACAAACAATTAACAATAAAATGCAGCACCACACTAAGTTCTGCATCTGGTATAGAATACTGGAGTGCCCTGCACTGCTCTTGTAACCCTGACCCTCAGCACAAACTGCCTCCTTTCCTTGGTAGGTTCCTTGCCTCCTCCAGCCTGTTTGTCACCTGAGAGAGTCTTGTTATCAAAGGCATACTCAGTTGCCTCTTTAATGGGTCATTTATATTTCTGATGGCAGTAGAAAATAGTAGGAGTCAAGGTTTAAGAGGGAGCCATAGCTCCAACACACAACATTAAATAATCCTGCTGGATTCTGCTGCAAAGCTCAGCAGAAGTCATTCTGAATCTTGGGAGAGTTTTCAGTCACTTCACACTGTTCTGTGTAATGTCCCAGGTACATCCCCTTAGATTCCTGGCCAGGATTATACAACAAGAAATTTAGTAAATTTTTAATGAGCCCAGAGACAGGGCCTTGGGAGTTTGGCCAGTGCTGAATGAATACAGAAATCAATAAAGCTTATAGCTACATACTTGCCTACCGAACCTCAGTGCTTGGATTCAAGAACTGCACACTGACTGGATTGCTATGATCAATACTGGTAGAGGATATAATGCAAGACTATTAGTGCAACTGGTCCCATTGAACTCAACAGAAATTCTGCCATTTTCTTCATTCAACCTAGGATCTCACCTAATGTGCCTTTTCCAGCTTTAACATATGTGATCCTGAGCACATTACTAAACTGCCAATGGGATCTGCCAACCATTACAGTCTGTGATTTGTCAAGTACTCTATTTGTATTCACTATATCTCTGTCGTCTACAGGATTCCAGTAATAACCTATTAAAGACATTTAATGTTACCAATTTAAAACTGAAAAACAGAAATTACTGAGGTGGTGAAGTTGCCAGAAGAGACATCAGGGCCTGTGTTAGAATATCTGATTCAGAAACTCCTATATGTGCAAAGCCTGCAGATTGTATAATTATAGTTCCATCAGTGAGTAGTGTATTTATTAGACCCAAATTTGGTTATCAGAAATGTTAACAGAGAGATTGCCGTGGTAAAAAGGGCTGGCTAATGTGGACAAATAAGGATGGATTATTAAAGCTCAGTTTTTGTGAGAGGTGCACTCATTTTCAATGCAGCTACCCAATAGTTACTGTCCTGAGAAATATGGTCCAGTAATATACACAGCAATTAAGGAGGACTCTGTTATACCTGCTATTTAGCAAGGCTCAAAATCACAGCTCAGCACTCAATCAAATAGAAATATTGTTTTCTTATAGTATCACAGAAGCAAGCCTTGACAAAAAATGAGGATATCAAATGCCTCTTATCCTTGCTAAGCTGTGTTAATGGTGGAAAAAATACAGATAGCTACATGCTTGGTCTAGTTTGGCATCAATTTGTACACACAGAGAGAAATAAGATACAGATGTTTAAAAAGTTATGACAAATGAGAAAACAGCCGCACACTAAAAGTGGTTGCAATAAATTGCCTTTCTGTTGCAGGTCTGTGGTGCAACAGTTGACATATACTGAGTGAAAGTTAAGGAAAGGGTGATAGTCCCACTCAACTCATAAGGGAACATGCAGAAAATAATTGTTAAACAATGGTGTTGCAAGAATCCTAGATAGACAAGTATTCAAAAGCCAAGGAAATTATTAGTCCTGTAAGTCAAAAGGCAGTAGTCAAAGCAATGAAAAATTTCTGAAAACTTGAAACCAGTAGTGAAGTTTATTATCATTTACAGTTCTTACAGATTTTCACTCCTCTCACTGCTCCTTGAAAGACTTACTCTGTACCCTTCACTAGCTTCATTGCCTTTCTGGTGAAGGGTGTAGAGAGTAAGACCTATAAGGTGCCGCTGAGGGAGCTGAGTTGTTTAACCTGCAAAAAAGGAGGCTCAGGGGGGACGTTATCACTCTCTACGACTTCTTGGAGATTGTAGCATGATAGGAGTCAGTCTCCTCTCCCAGGCAACCAGTGACAGGATGAGAGATAGGCTCTAACTGTGCCAGAAATTCAGGCTGGACATCAGGAAGAAGTTCTTCATGAAAATGTTTGTCAAGCATTGGAACAGACTGCTCAGGGAAGTGGTAGACACACCATCCCTGTAAGTGTTCAAGAAATGACTGTACATGGCACATAATGCTGGCAATGTGGTGATCAGTCAAAGGTTGGACTTAGTGATCTTGGAGGTCTTTTCCAGCCTTAATGGTTCTGGGACTATAATATTCAGGAAGCTCCATTGAGTGTTTGGCTCAGCCTACGTGGCTGGTGCAATTCCAGCAAAAGATTTCTTCTATTTGGTTTTCAGTGTCTCTCATTGTCAGTTGAGATCAAGCAGCCCTGAACATATAATATAATTGTTCATGAACAGTTCTGACAATAAATTCGTTTTTCCTTTTTATTTTTTGGTTAATTTTTATTTTTTAATTTAAGTTGTAAGTCTAAGTCAAGCATTACTTTGTGTCACATTTAGTGCCTAGTGTGATTCAAAATGTTCATCTACTTTGGGAGCTTTTCTTGCCTATCTTTTCCTCTTTTTTTTTAAAGTAAAGTACATTTTTAGAGAAAAGCATCCACTTAAGCAATATTGAGACACTTTAATTTGGGCAGGGATCAGATAACTCCAGTGGTATCGTCAGTCTATTATTCTGCAATTCAAAATGTCAAAAAAATCTTTCAAAAGTCATTCAAACTGATTATTTGAATTGATAGAAATACATCCTTTTTTTCCTGTTTAACTAAACCTATACTTTTCAGAATGAAATTTGACTAAAAATTTTCATCCAGATCTAACTTTTTCTTTGAATATATTCACAGAACTATACTTTTTATTTTACCACTTCAGAAAATAACCTGTTTGCAAGTCAATTTATCAAAATTACCCTTCCAGTGCATAAAATAATAATGTATTTCAGATAGTGCGCTTGCATCATTTTAAAAGCAGAAGAATTAGGAAGAAGAGAAAAGAAAAAAAAGACAAAAATATATTTTAGAGCTTTTAAAAATCTTTAGAACAATATTCTTCTATATGGGTCTGTTTTCATGACTAAAATAATCTGGTTTTTTTTCTATGGACTTAGAAGTTCAGATAAATTTCAAGAGTAGTTTATGTCACATTGTATAACCATATAAAGCTTGTTCAACAAAGTGCAAAAGACATCCAAAAACTTCTAAACCAATAATATATTACTATTAAACATTTAAAAATTATTTATGCTTTTCAAAAATATAAATAAAAACCTAGCAATATTTAATGTGTCTTACCTCTTAATAGAGCTTTCACTGATTTTACTGATACCTTCTCAGAAGTCAGAAAACACTCTCTTACCTAAAGTGTTGTCATGTTTCATTTGAAAAAAACATAAATTTGGAATATTTTATGAGTCAAAAAAGCCAACACAGATTCTT
This sequence comes from Parus major, assembly GCF_001522545.3. Lineage (NCBI taxonomy): Eukaryota > Metazoa > Chordata > Aves > Passeriformes > Paridae > Parus > Parus major. Next base: position 93,073,065 of record NC_031769.1, read on the forward strand.
CTGTTTATTTAATTATTTAATGTTTGGACAGTGCTTTGCAAGCATAATACACACTTATTTTTAGTATTACTTGTGCATACAGCATTATCAGCAAGATATGAATAAAATGCTCTCAGCTTTGCAAGCAATTTTCGTGATTAATTTCTTTGTATAAAGCAGCAGAGGGAGCTCATACATTATTTTTGGTGTGTCACACACAAAAAAATGATAAATTACACGTGCACACACATGTGCACGCACGCGTGTGCAGGTGACACGGCCCCGCGCACGTATGTGCACATGCAGTCAGCTCTGGGACGAGCTGCACAGCTACAGTGGCTGTGCCTGCACTTGTCACGCAGACCAATAGGAGCAGATGTGTTCAGCGAAAGAGCTGGAAGTGAGCCCCACGTGGCCATGGCACACGTCCTTCAGGACACTCTTTCTGGAATGGTGCTTCCTGGTTCCATCAAGCTGAGACACCCATGTGTGCCTTGGGCATGTTCAGTGAGCTCCCAGAGTGCCTTTTCCAGATGGATTTTACCCAAGAGGAAGCCAGCTGGTGCGTTCTGACCTTGATCCTGGATGCAAACCAAAGCTCAGCTGGTGGGGGTGATCCAGAGGCACCGTCAACAGTACGCACTTGATCCAGAGACAGTCACCAGAGCTGTGTTAGAAACTTCTAGGTACCTACTGGAGCTCATCTTCAGGTGTGTAAGAAATCAGATGGATGACATCAATTCAGGCAATTGCATTCTTCTGGAGTGACATGTTAGGCGCCTACATGCCTTTTTAAATTTTCTCTTCAATATCTACAATTTTTTGCAGGAAATGTTTCATGCTGGATGTACACTGAGAAAGAAGTGCTGAAGTCACTTAAAGGACTGGGCAAACTCCCTAAACCTCCTGGTTTGGTCTGATTGAATGAGTTCTTGGGAATATATGCCCTCAACTGGCCCCCTGAAATCTGTGAATCTGAAGTATAAGGAGGGCTTAACATAGTTACTGAGCAGACCTTAGGACTCCTTGAACAGCAGAAATATAAATGCTATTTCCTTCAACGATATGTAGAGTATATCTTGTTCTATATGCTGGGCCAGCCAGCACCTTAGGAGCATAATTTGACTTCCCTAGGCACTCCTGTGGAAGTCTCGGAGGAAGCAGTGGGCAGTGGATAATGCAGGGATTGTGCTTTGGTAGAGGCCAAAGCTGGAGGGAAGAAGTTGGTGCACTGGACTATCCCATATCCTACCATATACAGATGAGCACCATTGAGGCCAAAGACTGAACACAATGGGAAAATTGGTCTTCCAATACCTTTTATTTCCAGGATGGGCAGAGGTACTTGGAACTTTGCACTATGGCTTGCTGGTTTTACTTCCAGGCTTGGACTGGCAGATACAAAGATGGCAACAATGGGACTGAAAATAACAGGAAAAAAACAGGTTAGAAAATGAATGAAGTGTGGGAACAGGTGGGAGTTGGGGGATGGGGCACAAGATGGGAAAAGCAGACAAAAATGGCACAAATGCTTTGTGATTTTAAAAAACTTATCCTTTTGGGGTGGGACTTAGGGCAAAAGGAATAGATTTGGGCAGAATTACTTGTCATATCTAAACCAGCTGGCCAAACTTGTAATAAAAAGCCCATAAACCATCACTATGAGAGAGGAAAAGCCACATTGTTTTTATTTGTCTGTAGAGCAATATGTGTCACTGTATAAATAGTAACTAATAACATGTGCTGCAGCACTTCTGTGGTATTTTTCAATAATTACTGTTGTTGTAAAGGAGTTTAGTATGAAGTAAAACATCTCTATGAGAGAAAAAATTGCTACCTCTTTCCCCCTGATATTTGTGTAACTGAATTAAAAATACACAGATACAGCGAGTCAAAAAAACATTATTCCTAGTTCAAGGAACTCGAGCTGAACACCTTGGAAAATCTCTCAGCTACATTGTTCTCTCATATGTTATGAGGATCTTTATTTCCTTTTAACAACAGTAAATCGTCAAATGAAAGAGGCTTATATTGCACATACCATTGTGAGACATGCTCATGATGTAACGTCAGAACGAACTATTTTTTAACCTAATATACAATAATTTAGCAGCATTAGAAGAACATAAAACAGATAAAAGTATAGCTTTTACAGCCATTCATCAATGGCCTTTTTTGAAGAGTGCAGATACCTCCTCAGGCTAAGCATACATCTTTCTATTTCACATAAATACACAAAGTGACAGGGCTTCCAGTCAAAATAAACATTTGCTCAGTGTATACCTGATTTCCACCCATTTCATTCAACAGGAAAGATACTGAGGTTAACAAACACACTAATCTCTCAACTGCTCTAGGGATGAGGATGTGCTGTATCCAACAACTTGTGATTGAGTGTGTTCACAATTTGCTGCTCCCATGGATGTCCATGCCTTTGTACTGGTACTATTTAAAAGGCAAACAACAGAACAAGGCTTGATGTGGATCCAACCAAAATTATTTTCAGTTTTTAGAAAATAAGAATGATTCAAGGGAGAGAGGACAACGTCTCAGGTTTGGTAACTGCACAGGTAGTGAGGAGAATGGCCGAAGAAAGCATCATTTCAATAAAAATGCAACACAAGGTGATATAACAATATCACTGCTCATTAAAAAACAAAATATAAAACAAAGAATAAGAGAATGAAACAAAAAATCCCATATAATATTGAACAGCACAAACCACCTACAATTCAGGGTAAAAACTTCCAAGAGTCTGAGGCACCCAAATCTCACTAAATCTGAGAAAATCTCAGGTACCTAGAAGAGAAAGTAAAGTTTTGCATTTGTGGCTCTGGCTGCTCTTTCCACCCTTTATGGAAGGAAAGATGACCCTGCTGCCTTGTCCTTTCTCTCCAGCAGTTTGAAGGAGAACAAGGAGATCCAGCTGAAGGAGAACTGGAGCTGAACACAGGTTTCCTACCTCTGGGGCAGGGTTCATTGGGCATCATTGCACCACTACCATCAGGGCTGGCTCCCTTGTCAAGCAGAGAACAAAAGGATGTTGTAGGTCCCCTCTGAGTCCTATACCTGGCTTGCTAAACCTGTATTGTGATGCTTTGTCAGGTAAAATACATAATTTGGACATATTGTTTGATGATCTCACACTAGGATTTCACACCACACTATAGATGAAAATGTTGATTGAGTTATTTTTAACAGTCATGATATTAGTTAAACCTGATTAACAGATTATTTTCCACTGACATCACTTCTTTATTCTATTTACAAGCTAAATAAGCCAGACACTCAATTGATAAATGCTCATTTCCCTCCATCTTAATTAACCAAATATTCTTTTACTTAAACAATCCCTCATTTTTCCATAGACACAGTAATAGATCCATTAAAAGGGTCTATCTGATACCAGGGATCTTTTATTTATGAGTACAAGTCCAAATGGTTACTATTTTTTAATGTTTTTATTTTCCTTGATACTGTACACCATGTAATGGCTTTGGTCCAAACAGTAATCACACGATGGGTGCCGTTTCTTCTTTCTTGACCTATCACACTCCACATGATTTAATCCATTGTTTTGGATGTTGCCAATGATTTATTGTATGAAAAATGTAAATGATCTGGATGGCAGATGTTTTATATTTTCTGACCATTCATTTTCAGTGGGAATGTAATTAAAATTTATGAAGTGTATCTGCTGAATTGCATTGGCAATTGATGATCTCCTCCAGTGCTGTCTGTCTGGAGATGATGAGTGATTGTGGACAGTGAGATGTGTTGACAAGGGCAGAAACAGACGTGATGTTACTGTCATGAGTGAGGCTACCTGCAAAAAGGCTGCTGGTTTTTTTCTCCCTTTTTTCCCACAGGAAGAAGGTGGCAACCAGAGCTGTCTTTCTTCTTGCAAGACAGAGTACAAAGCCTCTGAACACTCCTGAAAGCTGTCACTCTTCACAAGTGCCATCTCTGTCTCTCCTAGCAATGGGCATCTGGAAGCCATGATACCAGTTATAACAACCCATGTCAAGGATATTAATTAAATTCCTGATGGCCACCCAGAGAAGCTAATGAGTGTAAATTTCACAACATCCCAACTCATAAGGCAGCCCACTTAACCTTTTCAGTGTTGATATCGTTCTTCCAGGAGGGAAGTAAAGAAGTGAGCTGTTTGCTGAGGGATCATGTAAAGGAGAAACAGGGAAAGGAGGAGATGCTTGGTCTGGCACAGTTTAAAATACAAACAGATCAGAACTGGATCTGCTGGATTCGGATATCCCACAACAGAATAGGAAGGGGTTTTTTTTCAGAACTGAGATCCTAGATAGCATTTTGCACAGAGCCCTTATTGCTATGAATCTGAGTGGCTCTTCTCACCTCAGCTCCTTCCAGCTCCATGAGCAAGAGAAGCAGCTCTTTTTTTAACCCCAGTGAGGTATACTTACTGGACTTTGAATTTCCCCTGCTCTTGACACTGCACACCTCTTACATTTCTGAGTGCTGTGGAGGACAGAATATGTAATTACTATCATCCCACCATACAGTTACCTCTACAGTAAATGTACAGACAGCCTAGATTAACAGGTAGTGAATCATGTAAGTGCTATGGGACCAACAACTGGAACTGGGGAATTTCTGACACCCATCTTTATCATCAGGGATTTTGATCACTTGAATGTTCAAAGTGTTTTCTTAATTCACAAACCTCATTTAGGATATCTAACATTAGGCACTAATAAAAATGCCTTCGCTCTAAAGTCATGTGGCCACCTCATTACCAGAGGCTGGTAAATGAGCATTTTATTCCAAAAGCAAACCCCAAAGGTAGTTTGTCACAAATGCCCCAGTCCTGCTTCTGTTGCTGACACCACTTCCAATATATTCTGCCACTATGGGTGGGGTCCAAATGAAAGTGATTGTAGCTGTCAGTTCTTGAGCTCTGCTTGTGCTGAAGTCAGTAGGCATTTTGCCATTCATTTCAAAAGTAAGCATTACAAGCTCAAGAACTAATCCAAGCTTCAGGCCTGGTAGTGATTGTGACATTTGACAATGTATGATTCAAAACAGAAAAGGGATTGAAATGGCAGGTGCAGCAGATGGTCAAGATCCTATTACACAAAGGCCTTTTTTTCCTTCCATGTGTGCTCCTAGCTCTGCTGCTTCAGTGTGTTTCTGGCATCTGACGTGCAACTGTTGCAGGAAAGGAGAAGGAATGAGGTAGGACTAGGGTCACAAAGTCTAGTTAGGCAGATTTTGGAAAATCCCAAGGGGATACTCTCAGCACAACTCATACTACATAATGCTTAGTAAATACTGCAGAACTCTGGGAGTCAACAAGGTTAAATTCTTCTTTTGGCTCCACTGCTGTCTTGTTGAGTGCCTCAGTTTACCTATCTGCACTTTTAGGTAGCATGCCTTACCTGGCTTTGTATGCCAAACTTCATTCATTAATACTGATGTCAAAGAGGACATTCAGCACCTCACAGGAGGCCCAGTGCACCTGCATTAGTTAGCCATAAATCATGGGAAACAACACTTTGAAGTGTCAGGGAGATTTAATGTGGGATACAGAACAGAAGGGGAATGTGATGAACTGAGCTCCAAGCCCCAAATAAGGAATTTAAAATGCACCTTACCCTTAAAAGTGTCAGCAAATGAAGAAAAAGAAGAGTGGGGAAGCCCCAAAGGCAGCAATTTTGAATGCTTTAGTTTCCTCTATTGACTTTAATTAAGCTCACCCAGGATTGCAGGCCTGTCACTTGGGGAACCTTTCCATAAAGAAAAAAGGAGTTTGCTCCCCAGGTGGGTTTTCCCAAGTTTCTCAGGCTCTTACCACAATATATGCCTGGCATCCATGACAGGGTCGTCAAAAATAATAGCTAAGGAATTCACTGTCTGTCATTCCAAAATAATTATGTATGGGGCTTTACTTGCACTTGAGATGGGTTATATATTTCATTGAGAAAACCCATGTGGACTAAAGCATTTATTTATATGTATGCATGTAATATATGAAAGCTGAAGAGATTAACAGTCAAATAAAGAATATGGGGGAACAGAATTCTGTATACATGCATGTGAAACATGTTGAGAAAGAGAGTGGAAAGCACTGTCAGTCCAAAACTTGTTAATTACAAAGTGCATTAATGCTTTATTAGCCATTTATCAGTAATTAATCACCTATTCTGATGTAAATTTCAAGCTTAAAAATGCTCCATGAAAAGTGTCCCTTAAATATAAGCCAAGTTTTAAGGGTCAGCAGAACTACAGGAAAGATAGCAGCATATTCCCCTCAGCTGCCTGGAAGACTCTTTTAGTGCCTCAGCATCATGCCTGTGTCTAGGCATGCAATAGTTTTTGGGTGCTTTCAAAGTCAAAATAGAGTGGGGAAAAAAAATGAAGAGAGCTCGCAAGCAGAAGGGGAGGAGGTAGTATACTCAGTGGTATTCTTCAGGTGCACAGTTTGAATAAAAATGCAAAACAGGATGCTCCCATTCAGTAAATATTATCATTTTTATTCACTCATTAATTAAGTTGCTTAATTGCTGCTGTCAAAAGACTCTTGAGTTTGTGACTGGGGTTGTTGCACTGTTTTGATAGTAGCTGAGGAAAGAAAAAGGCAGTATCACTCGGCTTGTTCTTTACTTGATAATAAGGAGGCACTGGTGGTAGGAGATCATAACAAAGCTGCAGAGTTGCATATGGAAAAAGATACATATTTACACAAAAAAAAGAAGGGGATAGGTTGGTTTTATTTAATGCATCAAATATTTTTTCACCAATGTGATTGATGCAGTGTAACTTGTGCATTATTGTTCAATTTGTTCTCCATGAAAATAATTTTAATAACAAAGTATTTCCCATATTTTAGTCTAACTTCCCAAGAGGACCCAGAAATGGAAAGGGATTCAAGCTGTGTTCGTCAACACAATTATAGATATTTTTTTCCAGATCTGTCTCCAAAAGATTAATGGAAGCTGGTTTAGGTACTGTCTCTTCCAGGACACCAGACTGACAAATGACCAACACTTAGGGTATATTATTCATACATTTCTGAGACAGTACCTATTCATGCCAGGATGATGATCAGTCCCACATCACTCAAGACATTCTTAGAATTGATGCCCACTTTACTGCAGACATCTCACATCTCAGCATCCCACTGATGAAACGCTGTGGTCATGACACATGAAGGTGTCTTTGCAAATGAAAAGGAGACTGATCTGGATGACATGGGCCAGGACCACCAATAACCATTTATTGATTCTTATTACTAAACAGACTAAATGGAAGACAGCTTTCAAAACAGATTGTTGATGATGGGCTCTGGTACAACCTTAGATCTTTACATATGTGTCTATACCTGTACGGAGGTCTGGAGATGTAGCAAGTTATGCTTGTCTCAGGTTGGCTCACAAGGCACAGAAGGAAAAACTGTTGTACACAGACAACTAAGCAGAAATTGCTGATCAGAGAGGGAATAGTGCTAGGATGATGGATGTGGTATACAACCATCAATTTTACCTTATGGCTAAGAAAGAAAGGTGTTCCTTATCCCTCAGTTCTAAAGTCAAGCCTACAGTTAGATCTGTATGTCTATTCTCTGTTCCCTCTTTTTTAATCCTCTGTAATGAAGCAAGTGATCACCTAAAGGACTTACTTCTGCTCAAGAGGAAGAACTTTGCTTAGTGATGAAACTCCTTTACCCAGGAACAAATGGGTGTGGCCTGCTCTATGCACCATGCAGGGACTGTCATGACAGGGTCTTTGTGTAAAGGTGTCTCACACTGCCTATGCTGCTGGCTGGGATAAATTTCAGAAGCAGGTTATGAAGGTCTTCAAAACTCTTTGATATATCAAGTTTTTGGCAAGACTTTCAATACATACCAAGCTGCCCAGATACACTCATTAAAGTCTCCCTTCCTTCTGTTAGTAAGATACTACAGTTTGCACTGAACTGTGCAATGAGTTTAGGAATGGATGCAAAGGCTCTTAAGGAGAGAAGAAAATCCAGTACCCTGTTATGAACATCTCATATCCAAGAGTGAACATAGGGTTTCTGAGCTGAAAGGCTGTTGGTCCACAGCACCACACAGTCTTAGCTGTCTTATAGGTTCCTTGGAAAGAAAAACCAATGGCATTAATTAAATTACTTACTGCACTCATTACTTTTGATTCCACCAGAATGAAAGGAAAAAGGAAAATTACTATGAAACATTCTGTTCTACACACTGGGAGGCGTGAGCAAAGAAAAGTTTTCAGATATTTCAAACCTCTGAGTTATTATTATTCTGCAAAAAAAATCATAAAATATACCCATTCATCTTACTAGATTTTATGGGTCGGTATAGCCTCTTTAAAATCTGAAGGCCTAAGAAATGTAAGGGTGCTGACTGATGAGCTGGGACAGCCTTACCTCGGGATAAGCTGAAAAGGTTGGCAGCTCCAGCTGTCTGCTCTGCTCCTGGTGTCCAGATGTCTAAGCTGCTTGTCAATCAGCTCCCAAAACACTGCAGTTTACAGGGCAGACTTTGCATTGCAGCCATCACTGGCGTTGGTTTGTCTTAAAATGCTTCATTGTAATCACTAGCTGAATTCTATGGATAATCCCACAGGATAGAAAGAGATACCTCTACCACCAGTCCCTATAAAGGCAGTCCTGAGTAGTCAGAGTCCCAGTGTACTTAAATTTATTCTATATCTGCCATTTTATTATTACAAAAATGTTCAAAGCACTAAAACATGCATTTAATTGCAATACAAACTTAAAGCATCCACAAGCTGCTTTTCTGTAGAAAATTGCCATCAGCACCTGGAATTGGAAGTTCTGTGGTATTAAGAATTGTGCCTCTCACATCCTCCTTTCCAGACCCTAACCACCTCTGCCAGCCTGCAATGACAGTTTTGGAGCACCTGACCGTCTTGCTGGCCTGAGACACAGGATGCTGTCACCCATGCCACTCTCTCTGTACCTCCTGTCCCTGTTTGTGAATGCAGCAGTGAACTGAACCAAGGAGTTTAAGTGTAAAGAAAGGTAAGTTTTGTCTCTTCTCTGATGTGAGAAAATACCTTTGCTTCACCTTTCCTTTGGCCTTCCTGGTATCTCTTGTCATGCTATTTTTTCCTTCTCTTCTGTCTGTTACTTCCTTCATCCAACATAGAGAAGTTACTGGACTCATTGTGACAGGACACTGATTTTCAGAAGAAAAAATTGCTTCTTAGCTCTTCCCAGCAAAGTTTCTCGGATGTATTTTGAAGCTTATTTAGACTTCTCTTTGTCTCCAGTGACCAGTGGTTAAATTATGCTCTGATAAAAGGAGAAATGAGCCAAAAGAAGGGACCTAAATTTAACTACAAGGGAAAGCGGGTGACGTAAGTTCTTGATATAAGTTCTCAAACAGCCACCTGGACCTGAGTAACTCCTTAAGTAATTCCCTGATATAGCAGTGGTAGGCTCTGCCTAGAGACAGTGTAATAAATTGCCAGAGCACGTTATTCCCTGAGGACCCAGCAGGCGAGCACACTGAAAGCTTCCTTGGAAAAATAAAAAAATTAAAAAAATAAAAAAATAATAAAAACCTACAGAAAAGCACAAAGGTTCAGCTGCTGTCCTTGTGCTTCTGTTTCCCCCAACACAACATAGTCAGACCAGATGATTCAGAAACAGGAACTGACACCTTCTGCACCCTTTGTCACACGACTCCGAGATGTCAGCACAACTCTTCACCCTGACAAGGGCTTCCACAGCCATCAAGCAAAAACTATTGCTCACTCCTGCAAAACAGAGGGGACATCCCCATCTGACACCAGTAAAAGTCCCAGAGTGACTCCTCCGTTTAACTTTGGTTTGTGCATCCAGGGACAATCTGAGAGTGGCAGTGGGGTCCTGCAGGGGAGAGACCCCGGTTGGTTCTGGAGGGTCCAGGCCAGGAGGAGATAGTCTAAATTGTTAAGAGGTGGCTGCACCCTCCAGCATGGGACAAAGCTCCTGCCAAGGTTCAGAAGACAAAGCCTTCTTCGGCTTGGTGCTGTATGTCAGAGAGGACAGTGACGGTGCTGTGGGGCTGAGCTCAGCCATCCCCCAGCCCCTATGTCCGACGTGAAGCTGGAATGAGGCGGAGGGGGGTAGGAGGCCTCTGGGCCCCGCGGAGCCCCAGTTCACGCCTTGGTGCATGTGTGGGAGTTGAAGAGGGGGTCAGGAGGTGAGGGAGAGTTCATCCCCGGGCTGAGCGATGGCCCTGCCCGCACGGGAGGGGGACGTCCCCGGCCCCCGAGAAGAGTCACTGGAGGTTCATCCCGCCGGGGAGGAATTCTTCCCAGCAGTAGCCGTCCTGCTGATGGATCGCCCCGCGCACGGGGCTGCGGCCTGCGCGCCCTCCCCTCCCGCAGCCGCGCTCCGGCCCCCGCAGCCGCCGGCCGCCACCCACCATGGCCCTGAGGGGCGCCCGAGACGAACGGGAGCCCGAGAGGGAGCCGGGGCCGGCGTGGGGCGAGCCTGGGCCGACAGCGTCTGCTCGCTGCTTCCCTCGCCCCAGCTCACCCCGGGGGGAAGAGGCGGTGCTGGGGTTGTGCGGCTCCCTCGAGAAATCCCAGCCAAGCTCGCACGCTGCTCGCTCCACCTGTTGCTGAAGAGAGCGCGGTGAGGGACCGAGGGAGGTTTTCTCTTTGGTCACTTAAAAAGGCAGCTCAAGTTCTGTTCAGACAGACCTGGATCACAAAGCGCTGACCCTCTGACACCAGCCCTGACTGCACCGGGCTGGGATCGTGCTCCAGATGTGGGAAGACTGGACTGCCCAGCTAGGACCATGGGTATGCTAAAAATGATGGCACCTTTCAAACTTTCCTGTGGAGCAGGCAAAAAAACATGACTGCAACTCAAGCGATGGTTTTGCAGCAGATTTTAGCAGCAACAAGAATTTTCTGTTTAAAGGGGCTTTGGAACAAATACTTTGAAAATTTTTAAATATATATATTTTATTATATGTTTTTATAAAGAAGTAGTGAAAACTGGAAGTGATTATTTTATCTTCCAATTGAACCATGGTGGATCAAAGCAAGAAAGTATGTATCTCAAAACTGACACATCCCTAAAAATTTCATGATTGTTGCTATTTGATGTGACACGTCACAGAATTTTAAGTCAAGCTGAAGAAAATGTGACAACTTGTATGTAGTATTTTCAGAAACAGAGTTTAAGTGCAATATTGAGAAGTGTATCTGCAGGGTTTCTAAACTCTGTTTCTTCCCAGACTTAATAAAAGCAACCCCATATGCTTTAAACTTCTGCACCCCATTAATTAAAGACAGAGCTTAAAAGTAACACTAAAAATAATTGGCTGGATTAGAAAAGGCTGTGGGTGAGCTGAGAAGTTACCATTGCACAAATATTAATAAATTACTCTTCCTGTAATTAGCAGGAAAAAAAAGGAGAGTGCAATGTGGTAAGCTAGTAGTCTTGTGCAAAAATATGTTGGCTAGAGCCTGTCATCCCTCTTCCTTTCCCTTTCCACACACACGTCCTTTCAAACCAAGATACAGTTGCTGATGCCATTCATAAGTCAGAGACCAGCAAGGGCAAAACAGGATTTTCAAAAGGGAGTAGAAAATGAGGAAATAAGCCAAATGACCAAGACTGTTAATAAGTGATTAATATTATGCTATTGTTACCTTAAATGGAATAGTTCAGCCTCACAGTCTCTATTCCAGGTCTTGAAAGGTGGAATTTTCTAATGATTTTAGGCACTGTAGCATAATGCTAAGCACCCCTTGTTCTTTGCTCAGCACTTTCCTAGATGTAGCTCATGTGGAAAGAAAGAATCATAAAGAGCTCTAAGCCTTCCCCTAATGTTGGGAGAAATCCAGCATTTGAAGGCTTCCAAAATAAAGTCAATAAATAAGAGCAATGTTTTGTAAAACAAAAATAATCTCATTTAAGAGCATCAGTACAAACGCTATCTAATTGTTTTCTTTTGGCAAGCAAGGAAAATAGCTATATAGTTTTCTTGCTTGAGCACACACAAGTAATCCAAGGTGCAAAATAATCACAGCCTCTCTGATTCAACAGATTTCCCAGAGGTAGATTCTGACGTACAGTTCTCCTGGATGTTTTGTACACCTTCCCTTGACTGATGACTATTCTGCTTTCTGGGTATCTCTTTTATGCTCAAGAGCTTGCCTTCCTGTTTCCAGCAACATCTCCTCTTGCCTCCAGACTGCCTCTTGTCTCTTTTGTATATGCCAAAGGTTCTCCTCAGCTTTTCTAAATAACCTCCGCTCTTCTGTTTTACTATCAGGGAATCTCCCTGCAAGACAGGTTTTCCTTTAAGTGGATATTAACTGTTACATTCTAGGAAAAAAAGGAAGTTTCAAGGTATTTTCCTATTAAAAAACCCAAAAAAACAGAACCCCAAACGACCAAAAACAAAACAAAAAATGGTATGCACGCACACAAAAAAAACCCCAAACAACAAAACAAAACAAAAACCCAAAAAAACCACAACAACAAAAAACCAAAACCAAAAAAACAACAAAAAAGAGCACTTCAAAGCATTCAAGTATTTAAAAAGTTCATGTATTCATTCTAGATATCCCCTGGTGTTTTTGGCTCCTAAGTCACAATATTATGAAATTCTGCCACCCTATATCTCTGCCCTTTGGCACACACAAGTTCCATTGACTTCAAAGAGAGCTGTGCATGCACAACAGTGACATGTAAAGTCTCCTCAATCCTTTAATCTTCCAAGAATTTAATATTTATTACTACCTCAAAATAAAAGTCTTTTTTTTCCTTAAGAATAATCTAAGAATATTGACCATCTCCCAAGCAAATCACTTAGGCACATGGTAAAATTTAGGCAAGAGAATAGTTACATTCACATATTATAAGACAAATTCATTTTTAAGTCAGTAGCACTGCTTAAATATTTGAGGCTGACGAAATCGGGACCATAGGAGAGAAATTCCTTCACCAAAGAAACCAGATCACAGGGACTATAACTTCTTCACCTTCACATCCCAAAAACCAAGGGTAACAATTGCCGGCATTTATAACAATTTTGCTCTGCTTCTGAATATGTTTGGTTTGCGCACTGCAGTGATCAGAGGCAAACTTGAGTCAGCTCTGTGCCCTTCCCATGGAGGAGGAGTGAAGGGTTACGTGGGCGATCCCACCATGGGCTGGGCCTGCAGCTGCTCAGTGCCCTGCTGTTCCACAGAGCCAACCTGAGGCAGCGCCACAGTTCATCTTCCACTAGATTTGCATGGCCCAAGGCCAATCTACTTCACAATGACATCGACGTCAAAAATTCTGTAGACTTTATCAACATTCTTTGGGTAACAGAGTTTTATTTGGAGTAGCCCCTTCCTTAATTATTTCACACTTGTCTTTACAGGACTCTTTACACTTTTGCTATTCCATAGCTGCCACAATTATTATTCTTACATGCTCCACAATTTTCATTAGCATCACCAAACAATGAGAACCAGATAAATACTAACATGTACCACAAGTGATGCAAGAAAAGAGGGTGAGATTTTGGGACTGGGGAGTTTTTCTATCCACAGAGCATTTTTTTGCAGCAGAGAAAGAACAAAGAGAAATGATGCTGTTTATTTTGATGGTTCTGAGAAGCTAACATTCGCCCCGCTCATCCCAGGAGCAAACAGCTGGCAAACAGCTGACAACATAGATATCAGTCAACTCCCACGTAACTCACAATATAATACAAAAAAAAATAGGTAATAATGATATGACATGACAGGATGCATCTTTGATTGTGTGTGTTAAAAAAAATAAAATCTTGCAGTATAAAGAAAAGATTCCAAGAAGTCTTCCTTTCCCTTTTTGCCTCTTGCTTCCCTACTTTCGTAACATGGTTGCATATTTGTGATTTTTCTGTAAATTATGGCTTCTATTTGAAACATTTTTCTCTAATTTCCATATTCCCAAAAAGTCATTTTACTATTTATGTGGTCAAATCCCCCCTAATGTGATTTGATGGCACATAAATAGTAGTACGACTTTTTATGTTGTCTGTTGCTTATGTAGAGTTTCCAGAAACCCTATATTATAGCCTTGTACTAAACCCTGATAATTTTCAGGGGTCATCACTATAATATATGGCTGGAAGACTGCTATTGTGATGCTGTTGTCAGCCAAAAACCTTGCCTTCAAATGTGTGCCTCAACCATAGTATAACGTAAATCAAAACATGTGTCTGCCTAGCCATATATCTGTTCTGTGACTTTAAATATTTTAATAATCCTGGGTGCAGGACAGAACACCGGGGACTTTCTATAACTGATGTTGGAAACAAGTAAATGTTAAAAAAAGAAATTATTATAAATGTTTAAATGTTAAAATCCTGTAGCAAAAAATGAGCATCCCTGTACATTTTTAATAAGGGTCTAAGGTTACTTTGCATGGTAAACCTCATGCTACTGTGTGTAACTCTCTATCTCAGCCACTAATTTATTGACCCCTGAACAAAGCGCTTGATAACTCTTTTACCCCTTTACACACATTCACCTGTGCCTCTCCCTCCTTCTCCCACCAAATATAAGAATTTCTGAATTGGTCTATGATCACCTCTGGGATGATTGAGCTAGCTGATACCAGCTGACAGATGATGCCAAGTGGCACCCATATTTGGGTGGAGGTGTTGGTGTTAAGAGTCACCATCCATAGGGTGCACAGATCTAGTATTTTGGAACAGAATCACATTCTGGTTCAAAGACAAACACTAAACCTATCCATAGCTAATGTGTTCCAGTAGGAGATCTTAAGACATTAAAAGTTTCTTGCTCCCTTTTGCATTTACAAGTCTCCTATCAGCTCAGAGTATGAACACCAGACATCTCTGACCCTTCCTGGAATATGGGTCTCTGTTCATTGTATTTCAGGCATTCCTGGACATCACAATGTGGCCATTTCACACTTGTTCTAGTGCAGGAATAAGGGGATGAATGTGAACCTATGGGGGCAAATGTGAGCTGTTCTTATGCAGTGCAGTGCTGTGTGTGAGCCTCTCTCACTCACAGGTACCAACAGACCAGGGCTCTGTTCTTCCCTGTGAGTGCTGCCTGAAGGTGCTTTTGGAAAAAAATCCCAGCATTATCCACTGTCATTCCCCTTCTGCAAGGCAATTACAGAATATTTGGAAAATTCCAGAGGACAGTTGCCTCCATCACAGCAGTAGTGAAGTTTTTATGAAACTACTGATGTCTATAGCCAAACTTCACAAAGCTGTATGAAGTGTGCATCCTCCTCACACCACCAATTCTATCAAATCTGATCAAGCTAACTGTGGGAGTTAGGAATACAAACACAGGATCAGGACTACAGCATGTGAAACCCTCAGAGATGAAAGTGCGACATAGTTTGAAAATAGTATTTCTATTAATAATAAATGTTCTCAATTTATAC
This sequence comes from Parus major, assembly GCF_001522545.3. Classification (NCBI taxonomy): domain Eukaryota; kingdom Metazoa; phylum Chordata; class Aves; order Passeriformes; family Paridae; genus Parus; species Parus major. Next base: position 93,088,465 of record NC_031769.1, read on the forward strand.
CAGATTTTGTAATGTTTCTGGGTACACAGTGTTCCTCTGTTGTTGCTGTCCCAGATGCTCTGCTTTCTGACTGTTTTGGTTCCCTTTCACAAATGAGCACCCCCTACTCACCCCAGGGAAGGTGCTTGAGGGAAAAGGGCAGTTAAAATTACAAAACCAGGGAACTGACTGTAATAAAGTGCAGGGAAATTCCATGCAAATGTGGCCCTTAATTTCTTAGGCCTCTGCAACTTATCAGTACCTTTCAACAGGGCTAATGTCAGGTACTGTACAGCATTCCTTATTTTCAGAAAGCTGTTTCCTAAGGTCCAGATGATGTTATAAGTGGTATAACATGACTCAAAGTAGTTTTGCCAGATGTGATATCCCCTGTTGCAGCCTCAAATAGACTGAGAATGAGGAATGCATGCTCCATTAATTTCCATTGGAGTGAAGAATGCATTACTCCTTTGCCATTCCCATACTAAGAAATCTTCACATAGTCACAGCTTTATTTTCTTTATTCAGGAAGCCATATATTCCAGCATTATCCTGTATTTGCTTTTGGAGGGTGTTCACTGACTTTTCCTTTGTCACTTCTGCAACACATATGCACAGTCCTGTCTATACACACCGACACAAATTATGTCCTCAAGGGAATATCTACAATGACCTGTTACTTTCAGTATTTCATAGCTGGTTTTCTCCTTCCAGTGATTAAACCCACAAATTTAGTTAATGTACAGAGCAGGTTTTGTGCATAAATCTACCTTCCATAATTGCTTTTAAAATGCTGGAACCACTTTCAGATGCTGTCATCCATTTCTTAGGCGGTGGCCTCCTTCTTTCGTGCATTCAGTAAATCAAAATTTACATGACTATTTCCAACCAGACATTTGTGTAAGGTAGATCAGTTCTTTGTCTAGTCTTTTTAAATAAAATTTTTGGTGGATTTGGGGAAAAAAAAAAAAAAAGAGACACAAATACAAATAAAAAGAAATTACTAGGAAAGCTCCTAAAGGATGGTAACTACTGAACATGTTAATAGAGGAAGAAACTCATGACATGTCTCTCTCACATTGTTAGACTGGTCATTACAATTTGTTCACCTCGCACCACCATTCTGATGTGTTGCTTTATTATTAAAAGTGTCAGTAACTTGGTCCTTTCTGAATTAATTCTTCTTCACCTGTAAATGACAGGAAAAATGGATATGTATCTTTTTTAGCCAGTCAGCAGAACTGTGCTAAGTCATGCTTTGCTAATCCCCATGCTCCACTATTTGCACACAGAAAAGGGTGTTCTTTAATGGTAAAGCTTAAAACTACACTGATGGTATTGTAATAGTTACCATGTTACTACAGTTTCACTGATATTATAAATATCAATTAAAAATGCTTGTGCGCATACTGGAGATGTAGTCTAAGAAAAACCAAGTTGCTTATATTAAGGAAGAAGTAGCAAGTACAGTCTTCTTTCTGTTTTCATAATTTCTAAAAGTTTCTTTGCTTGACAGCTCAGAATCAGTAGCTTCCCCTGGATTCCCTAATCCTTGCTACAAACAGAGGAAATTTCAACCATATTTATGCCAGACTTTGCCAGAGATGTTATTCATTTTCATTACTCAGTGGCTGAATCTTTGTTTAAGTGAGTTTGAAACATATCTAGCATTTCTCACAAGAAGAATATAAAGTGCACCTAGAGAGGTTAACTCTCAGTTCATCTCAGGTACTCGCTTCCATCATAAAAATGTATTAGCAGAAAGCTGGAAATGCAGCCCAGATCTTCAGCTGATGTAAGCTGATATACTTCCGCCAATTTCATAAACTATGATGGGTTATTTCAGAGGAGGATCTGTCACAATTCATCACTGCTTTGAAAATTGTATGGGGTGATAATCACAGAGAATATTGCTACATGTCTGACATATTGCACAAATATTGCTCAAATGTGGTGTGTTGTTTTTTCTTGTGTAGCAAGTCACTTTGCAGTGCATGAACAATACTAAAATTAGCATGATGCTAGTAATTTCCTGATTGCTAAAGTAATCTCATAGGCTGAAACCTGAGAGTGGCAGAAACAGGTAAAAAGCTCTCAGGTTCAAAAAAAAGAAAAAAACAAGCCCTTAAAATATAATGAAACTTTTCTAAAGGATAGATACAGACCTGAGCTCAATTTCATGAAGATTTCTTAGTGATTTACAGCACGACTGAAGTATTACCAGCATTACCAAGGTCCCAAGTTTCACCTGCCAAAATATTTCAGGCAAAGAGGCAGCAGAAGATGGCCATCCTCCCCACTGTAAGGGACCCATGCCCTGAGACCCAAGAGCCAAGACTGCTCATCAGAATCCTTTCTCATGAGTGCAACCTGGAAGTTCCCTAGGGTTTCCCTGCATTTCAGGTGTGTTTTGAAAGCAGTGAGTAGTCTGGATGCCCAGCCCAAACATGTGGCAAGTTGTAATGAAACCTTCCATGCAGGATTTCTCTACCAGACTAAGGGCAAAAGGAGCGTGGATATCTACCTACTGGAAATTGTCCTTTGGAAATCTTCAATGTCCTCTCTACTGCAATGGTAGTCCTTTCTATTACTGCCCTTGCTTGCCTTCACATTTGGTTTCTGCTGCTCCAATCCCTTCCCAGGTGGGGACATTATGATGTGTTTATTAATGAAAACACAGACTTCTGTTGTGCACATCTTCCTATACCTCCAATGGCATCAGCATAGGCACTCCTTTTGCCCTTTCCTGTTCTGTTAATGATCATGAACAGTGGCAGAATCATGATCATGGCTTGCACCCTCTTCTTAGGATAGCCCATGACCATTTTGCTCATTATCTCAGTTCTGCTTGTTCTCATTTGCTGCTGGTAATTTACATTTCTCATCCCATGCCAACTTTGCCAATGCCTCAACACTCACTGACACCTCATTTGAAAGTGTACCACACATATAACTGCACAACAGAAGGATGGGCTGCAATCACAGCACAGTTGTCATCATCCACATTAGCCTTGCATGGCTGAAATGGAGCAACATTGGCAGTGAAGCTGCAGTTCAAACCTCTCATTAGTTTGTTTATGAGAAACACATTGGACCCTTTGCTGTTGCATTTTCCTTGATAGAGTGCATGTACTAGCTCACAGACCACCTGCATCCTCAAGTTTCTAGCTACTATATCCAGAGGAAGGATGCAGATCCAGGGTCAGGGGTGTGTTCCTTGCTCCACCACAGGTTTGACTTAAAAACACATGTAGCTCCTCAGATTCTTGTTTATAAAATGGTGTGGGGCTGGGGACATGACAGATCACATCTGCATAGCTCAACTGCAGTGGCATGGTTGCAAAAAATACTACACTACTTGAAAACTGGAATTATTTCTCTTTTTTTCACATGGGAAGTGGCTGAATCAAGCCAACTCTGAGTGACTCTGCTCAGATTGGGCATATGTTGGTAATTTTCCCCTTGCATCTACTGGTTAAATGCCACTGAATCTATGCCATGGAGTGCAGAACTGAAGGTTGAGAGGCACTTGCAGACTCTGGTTATGGAGATCGATAAAGAACAGAGATTGTAACTACTCTCCACCATCTCAACTCTTAAGCCCTCCTTTTACAACACACTATTTGACTTCTCAGTTTTATGAACTGCATTGAGCTGAATGAAGAGTTCAAAGCAGATGGGCTAATTTACCTCTTTCTGCTCACAGTCACTCTATGGACGGACTGTGGTTTCTTCCCCTTTACCAATTATGTGAGTTTATCTGACAGAGTGTTTTTCATAAAAGAGCTAATCAGGACTATTAAAAATATATTTATATACATATATATATATATATATATATAAAATATGCCAAATTACTTAGGTAATACTGGCCACATGAGAAACATGTTCATTTCCTCTCTCAGCTGATTGGATATACTCAGACATATCCAAAGCAAATATTTATATCTACACTATTAACATTCTCTTCAGCCTATTAGAGTTTTGGTACTCTACTGTATTTGTGGTTCTAATAATTTTAAAAAGCTTTTTAAAAAAATTATTTCAAAACATATATCTCTATAATAAATAACACAGATAGATTGCCATCCATCTGGGCACTCAAAAATTATTGCAAAGCACGAGAGTTTCTACCTTCACTTCAAATGATTTCTAATGTGGTAGTATAATCCTTCCTTCTCCATTTATTATCCTATTTATAATCTTCTACTAACCTTTATGTTACCATTTGTTCCTAGTGCTTACTCAAATAGGGAACCTGAACTTAAATCCTTCCCTGGGGTCTGGCAAAGATTTAGGTGGCACTGACTGCTGCTCTGCCCTTCCTCGCATGGCAGACCAAAAAGTATGTGGATTTATACTTGCCCACAAAGATTCTTTCCCATTCAAAGATATTCAAAGTGCCACAGGCACATAAAAGGTATTCCTTTGGCTGTATGGGCCCATAAACACTTCACTGAGAGCAGAACCTTGTTTTCTCAATGGGCCTATGTGGATAAAATTGAATACTATGGAGGGAAGTAAAATCAGGTTATAAAAACGTACCCACCCATCACTTCATGTACTGTACATGCCACAGCCAAATCCTGTCTTGCGCCACTCTGCATCCAGAGTAGCTCCATTAAGGCCATCATATTTTGGACTTATCCCATGTCATTAGGAAGCAGAATTTGATGGCATGCAGCCACTTTGTATCATTTCTAAGCAGAAGTAACCTTACCCTGGACTTTTCAATCCCAGCTACAAAAGATCTACTTATCTTACACATGCTCTCTCAGACATGCAAACCCTAATGTCATCAGGCAGATGCTTCCCTTTGACCAGGTGATCTGCAAGTACTGACTCATGTTTCCTGGTCTCCCAGCCCCTATCCCCCCACACCTTTCACTTCTGCTCCGTGCTTTTGGATCTCAGTCTGTGAGCTATTTCAGCTCTAAGCCAGAACAGACTGCACAGAACTGCTCCCACAGATGATGACATGATATGAGATACAAGATGTGATGACACCAATATCTGTATGAGTATAAATGGCCTTTGTGGCTGATGCAATGCAAACATGGAAAAATCTTGCCTGAGAGGAAAGCTTTTCTTCTCTGTGTTTTGGGCTTTTGGTGCATTTTCTGAGAATTTGTTCAGCCTAAGACAGAGAGCTTCAATTAAACTTTCCACTGTGACCAAACCTCAGACCATGATCGTGACATTGCTGCTACAATCCCAGCTGCCCTGTGTCACAACCAACAACAAATTAAGACCAGGACTATTGGAGGGGTGGGAGAGAGGAAGGTGCTTTCTTCCCCACCTGCTGCAAGCCTTGCATCCCCTGCACCACATTCCAGATCGTCCTTAGCTCTCCACTTCTTGCCTCTCACTACCAGGTCCTGTCCCAAGATGGCTTGTTGCCAAGGAGAGTGAAACAACCAAGTTCCTGACACACCTGTGGACTGCAGCAGTGGATCCAGGCTCAGCTGCAACCTGGCATACACCCACTGTCTGAAGCATTTTCTATTACCAGAAGGGATAGAGCAGGCCTGAAGCCCTGCCCTTGCCCAGCCAAGCCATGACAGGCATACCTTGCTCCTAAAGAGGTGGAGAGCTTGGCAGCCCAGCACTCCTCCAGCACCAAAAGTCAGTGCTGAAAGCAGACCAGTTCCGTCACACTCCCAGAGGCATAGTGAGTAGGGCAAGGGAAGGGAGAAGTTTTGCTCAGGGGGGAAGGGAAGAAAGGGACTGAGGAGTACATGCACCCACATGTGAAGCTCTGACAAACAGTCGTGTGATTTATCATCATACTCCCACTTGTAACTCTAACCTAACAGTGTGTCATCTTTACTTTTCATGTTATTTATTTACAAGTGCATTTTCAGTATCAACCCTTTCATTCATTAATCCTAATGTGGCCTTTTTCAATGTCTACTTACCATTTTAAATACTTACTATAATTTACAGGGCTTTCTTGAACACATCCAAGGTATATTATATGGGGCTAGCTTAATGGAAAGTCTTGTACACCAAAGCAGGAAAAAAGCACATTTAATTTATGATGGCTTTGAATTTTGCTCATAATTTACTTCTGGAGAACTATTCATATAAAGCCACACCAATGAGATTTTTCAGTGGCGATGCAGAAGGGAGAAAGCCAATAAATGCTGATCTTATTATTCATTTTTATTTTGAAAGCCTTCCCATGTTGCATTCTGGGATTATGTAAACTACTTATAACTTGGCAAAGAAATTTTTGTGTCTCATTATGAAAGAAATGCAGTGTAATGACATGTGGGCCATAGCAAGACCTTGTTTCAGGTGTGGTCCTAAGAGCAGTATCTAAAACATTTTGATATTAAGAGTCATAAGGTTTCAGTTATATTCATCCTTCACCACACCAGTGTTCAACAAGAGCTGAAGAGTTTCAGCACAAACTCATGCCTAAAATTTGCAGCAGTTCTACGCAAAGAAAAAGCTCTTTCATCTCACTCTTTCCTTCTGCTGATTCATTAGCAAAGAGGGGGGATCATCGGTTTCTGCTCCACAATATCAATTCCAGTGCAACCCCATGAAACACTAAAACAGATGGGGATGATGATGTAATGGACAAAATAAGAAACATTGCATGGGTATGAATTTATTTTTTTTTTAATTAAGATTTTTTGAAAACCATCCCATTTTGTGCAGATGTCTTCCTTGAACCATAGCGAAGCGGGATGCTGAGAAACCTTTCCTACCCAAGCATCACAATGAAATGGATTGAAGGTAGGAAAAACTGGTCACTGAATGCATAAAGCAGAGCAGCAGCTCTGGTGATGCTGTGGGAGCACCTCAGGGGTTCACCTGCCTGGAGCAGTCGTGGTGCTGCTGCTGCCCACAACTCAGCTCACAGCCCTGAGTGCACCGGCTCTAGTTCGCACTGGCAGAAAGGTGGCATGCCTCAGACTGTAGAAAATGTGGATGGGGATGAAATGCACAGCCATTAATTCTCCATGCTTCACAGAGGAAATGTGCCGGGTGCAGGCAGAGGATGCAGCCAGGTTGCTGTCAGTGGATGAAGTGGCTCACTTGCCTGCATCTGTCTGTCACGTAGTGGGCAAGAGCTCCCTGCTCCCTCCTGCACTTTGTTTGATCCCCAGCATCTTCCGCTCCCTCACCCTCTCCATCTACCCTTTCCCCATTCCCTCAGTAAGATATTCATGATGTGAGAAGACAGACGTTAAGAGACCAGAAGAAGGCAGGTATGCTCTGTGTGAGCATTTCTTGGGCTTGTGCCACTGTGCTTCTGATCCTGAAGCCTGACAGGCAGAGAAATCTGGCCAGCATGATCCCACCGTCTAATATTTTCCATGAAGAGGTGGAGCAATGGCTGGTGAAACGTTTTTGTAAGTCACCAAAAAAAAAGCAAAGCCTCTTCCATACCTCCATCTCTGGCTGCACAAAGACCCTCTGTTTCTTGTGTGTGCAGACCTTAATATTTTGCCTTTAAGAAGGGCAATTTCTGGTCACTGTTTGCAGGGGACACGAGAAATTGCTTTTGGAAAGGCATACTGGAGGGCCCAGCCAGGACAGAGCTCTTTCAGGAAAATGTGGTCCTGCAGGCCTTCCTCAGCACCACTGTAAACCTGCTGCACTAGCAAAGGCACCCTAGAAAACCTACACTTCATGGATCACTTTTATAGCAGTACCTTGAATTAAAATAATAAAATTTTGGAAATATTAATATCATCAGTAGAGAAGAAACAGTAAAATAAATACCCTCTTCTAATTTTGTCAGAAGGCTGTTCTCTTCACCAGGAAAAGATCTGGCTTGAACAGAATGTGTGATATCAGGGCTAAACAAGTTAATTTGATTTTAAACTTTCCCATGAGTCTTAGCATTTTCCCTTTCACTGAATATTATGACACAGGGCCACTGCAGTTTGTAAAGGGATTTTAAAGACTGCATGTGAAAGTTCCTGCAAAGCAAAGAAGACTACTATTTGTTGTTAACTTAAATAATAGCATGAATGCACAGAATGTCTCACCTCAATCTTCTTTTTTTCAATGACCACTGGTTTGCAGTCATAGTTTTGTGCCTGCAATTAATTGTGCCTGCTATTGAAACTCTGGGTTGCACTTAATTGTGACTTTGGCTGATAGCAGTTTGACATCTGGCTCCTTGGTTATTCTTGCAGATATGAAGGCTCTTTTAAATACTTGCTCATTTGTCATTTAGTCCAAACAATTTCAGGAGCTCAAAATGGATATATTAAAGAATTTGGAAGATAAATACAGCTCCAGTGTTGACACTTCACCAACAGCAGTCTCTGGATGCTCATTTAAGGCTTTGCCACAAGCCATGAGCAACATATAGCCTACACTGTGTGGCTTCAGAAGGGAATTACTGGGATCTCCACTATAATTGAGGATGCGATTTTCACATGTAGAGGATAAGTCAATTTGCTTGTAATTACAGTGAGCACACAGCAGAGCATGGGCTAAGAGCTTGTACCTTGCCTTCCAGGAAGACTTCTGTTGCTTGCACCCAAGCCCAGGCTGCCTCAGCATCAATGTTTCTGCAGTGTCTATTAGATAAATGAAGGTCAGCTTTGGGAATCTCTAACCCTCCTGCTTTCACAACGCTTATTGTAATCTAGGCACAAAATTCCTATCTGGTCTTTGCTTCTTGCTGCAATGGAGAAACAAAGTGGATCAACCATGTAAAGTAAAGTCTGCAGCACCTTTCCCTGAGGTGTCTGGTCCATTACAGCACACTGGGCAACTGGGAGAAAGGTGGAGTCCAGCTTCTCACATGAACCTAATCATTATTCACCCAGTTGTTATGGAAACAAGAGACTTTCTGGCCATAGCTGCTTTGCAGTACAAAGTATGGGAAGGTCATCATGGCCTCCCTGCAGAGCTGAAGGAACGTAAGGTTGAACCTGGGAATGCTCTGAGACTCTCATGGGAAATAATCATGTTCTTTGTGTGAAGGTTTAGCAAGACATTTTTTCTCCAAAACCAACCAGTTTTCCCTATCTTCTCTTTAACTTTACTCCTTATCCAAGTGTACCTTAGAAAAATGCAGTTGTGGTTTCACATACAGAACGAAAACAAAATGCAAAAGATGGCCAAAATAAGATGATTACCTTTGCATCCTTATATGTCTGTGTTAAAGAGGTCCTGGTAGCTTCTTTGTCATTTTAAAGCCTATTCTGGAGCACTTGCTCACCCTGAAGAACAGGGCCCAGGGAGGGTAAATGCTGGGGTGCAGGGCATGGGCTGTTGTGGGAAACCAGATGTTTCACTTGAAGGATGATCAAGCCAGAGCCCTCAAACTGGAGAAGGGTTTGGGGACATGGGGGGTGCCATAGGAGGAGCCTCTGCTGTGGCAAGGGCAATGGAGCTAGTTACATGTGATCAAACACATTTCTGTGATAATTGAAACAAAACATGGCAATGCTGCACTGGAAATAGTAGGAATAGGAATAGAAGAAGCATTAGTCTCCTGCTGCAGCACCACTGAGACTGAAGGGAGCTGACTAACAAAACCTACGGAGAAAGAAATTATTTTTTTTTGAGGGAAAGTGTGCATGAGGGATTAATATATCTGAGTATTTGTTTCCCTTAACTTTGGTATAATCCTCTCTACATTGATTCAGTGAACAACAACAAAAAAATAAAGTTAAAATAAGGTTGAGTACAGCCATTCAGCTGTCAATCTAAAATCTTATTAGACATGTTTGTCCTCAAATTCAAGTATAACATTTTTTTGATTGATAGAAAATGACAGGTAGTAAAGTTATGCAATTATGCATGGAGGTGACATTTTTTCTCCAATAACACTTTAGGAATGTAAGAATTTTGTCATCCTCACTACCTGCCTTGTTGAGAAGATGTGATTTACACTCTTATCTTGGGGGAAGGGAAAAAGAATCGATGCTACCTCAGTGAATGATCTGTGCATATTTTAAATTGGAATATACATCCTTTTTATAGTGCCATAGTACTATATCCAGACATCTTTTCTGAGGAGAGTTTCTTTAGGGCTGGATGAATTTTTGAGCAGCAGTGGCAGGAAGCACTTGCAAGCAGGAGGCTGACACTGACACTGTAGCAAGAAGACCTGCCTCAATATCCATGCACTGTGTGCTGCTCAGAGTCCAAACACAGGCTAAACTTTTGGCTGATCCTTTTCCATCTCAGGATGAAACCACTGACTGAAACTGTCTGCACGTACCTTGTTTTCTTCCATCTTCTGCTGCCTGGCACCTGACACCTGCAAATTGGATGCATCACAAGGACCACCATGCATCCATTACAAAGGCCACAATATTCAGCACTTGTAAATGAACAACAATTAAAATTAACAAAGCAGGCCTAAGAGTCTAATGCAAAATGTCAATTCTCTCCCTGAGCGAAACTGTGATCTACATACATTATAAAAGAATGGGTAAGGCAGAGGAAACCTTTTAAAGAACAATGAGGCACAGAAGGGACAGCAACAACAGCAAAAAAGGACTTTTGTATCATTCCTAGCACCCAATTTAGAAAGAAGACTCTTGCAATCTCGGTCATCGATGATGCCAACCACTGCTCTGCATCTGAAGCAAGGTATCTCTTCATGCCCTGTTTCAGCTGCCCACAGTGACAAAATCTGTACTAGGAAATATCCCCATGTTTGATTGTAATGTGTATCTTTGACTGAAAAAAGATGTGGCTTCACAGCTACCAGTATAGGTGATAAAAATACATGTCAACTCCAAGCACATGGTTCTCACTAGAAATCTAAGATTACACTTCTCCAGTTTTCAGAGATTAATTTCAGTTTAAAGTAACAGACAACCACCAGTCTTTTAACCTAAGTAGGTTGTTAGATTATGTAAATTACAGAAATACTTCAGCAACTCAGAACCTATCTGGTAGGACACATAATGGAAGAAATTTTTATTAGATCCCAAATCAATGGGAACAATCTTATTTCTCCCATAGGAACTGAAGAATTTCCCGAAAAAGGAGATTTCTTCAGCCCATGAATACTTTCAGTTCTGAATTCATACACTTATTTAAGCTCCTGGAGCATCTTAGAAGAAAATAAATAAGCATTTTCTCAGACACTAATTTGAGAAAGACCTATGCTTAATGAAGACACTTATTACAGTGTCTTCATTAAGCATAGGTCCAGTTTCCTGCATTTGTCCTTTCATACCTTTCTGTCTTTTGATTCTGTCTTTATCGTCATAGCCAAGCACTGACAGCAGATGTATACAACAGCAGCAGAGTGCCTTTTATTTTTATAGAGAAATAAACAACAGGCGTGATCAGCTAACGTAACTCCTCTCCCATTCAGTCACCCCTGGGAGTTCCCTTACTGACTGATCTACTCATTAGCTGGGGTTAAGGTAACACTGCCAGACAAGTGTTTTGGGGAATGGAAACCACATGGGGCCAGCTCCCTGGGAATGATGCTCTCCCACCTCTGTACTGAGATAGGAGGCATTAAAGGTGCAGAGACTCACTAGATCATATTGTGAGATGCTTCCCTCCAGATGCAGAAGTATTTTATTCTGTTCTACGTGACAGCTCCAGAAGTGAGAACATTCTCCTTGTCTTCTGAAGCCCATTCTGAAATCAAAAAGGGGGAAATATGCAATAATACAGCCCCTCAGAGCTTAGAAATGTTTCTTGATATCCTGTCTGAGTTCTCTTTTGATCTTCATCCCTTCAAAACCTCTGGGGCCATCCTAAATCACCCTTTTCCCTGCTTGGTGTTTATGTCTTTCTGTTACTTATACACCATTAAAATGCACTCCTAATCAAAATATAATTCACCTAATCTTCTTTATAAATGAATCCCCTGAGACTGTTAATCATTTGGATTACTCTTCTCTGGACTGTCTCCAATTTCTTGACAGCATTCTGAGATTGACATGTCCCAAACTGTATGCAGCTCTTTTGATGCAGCCTCAACACTGCTGTAGAAAAGGAAATCATTGCTGGAACTTGTCAGAGGGACTCTTGGGAAAACCAAATGCCATTGGCTTCATCTCTCGTTTCCATAAGAAAGCATAATGATTTAACATCTACACAGTGAAGCATTTTCATTTTTACTTTTGAGATAACTTCCCATTTTGCTTTTTGAATAATAATTTTTATGATTTGAAATTGCATCCTGGCTGCATGCAGTAGCCAAACATCTGAACAGTTGTATTGAGTTTTGCTGTTTTATTTTGACTCAGCTACATACACAGGCTGTCATTTATGAGATTTATTGTTATTTTATTATTTACTGTTCACATCTTTGCTTTAGTGCACACCATGTAGAAACCCATTATGTTACTCACCACCTTGTCCTTCTCCTCCCTTTACCACATCATCATCAAAAATCTTGAATAAAACTAAACCTAGCTCATATCCCTGTATAGCAGCGCTGTAGGTAGTCTTCAGTAACTGAACACCTCAACTTATTATTTTCCTTGTTTTATGGACCTTCAGTTCACTGTTGGTTTATGGCAATGCTGACATTCACATCAAATTCATACTTTGAGCAGGATTTCAGGAGGGTCCAGATGCACTACATTTCTTTACATTGTCGCCCACTTTTCTAACTTAATCTGAAAAATCAAGGTTTGTCTGTCATGATTTATTGTGCAGAAAATCTTGCTGTTAATCATGCTTATGGCTTGATTTCTGGTTTAATATACGTGTCATTACCTTACTGAGAACAGAAATTGGATCACTGAATACTTAGTGCTTTAATTTATTTTTTTTTTTCTTTTTTTTACTTTTTACCTTTCAGAAGTTCAGTATTTCCTTTTTTCTCCCAGCCCTCTGGTATCTTCCCATCACACTCTGTAACTTTCTGTAAGTAATTGCTAGTGTTTCTGTAAGTTCATTAACTAATTCCCTTAACACTCTAAAATGCATGCACACCTGCTGATCTGTATATGTATTCAGATGTTTTAAGTATTCTCTTACCTGCTTTTCATCAATGGCTTTGACAAAGTCGTTATTGCTACTTAATTATCCATTTCTCCTACCCTTATTTTTCTTGTTTAACAGATTTTTATAAAGCATTTCAGTAGTTTACCCATTTTAGAACCATCATTGATTTAATCTTCCCCCTCATTTATTAATGAGTCTACTTTTCTCCATATTTTTTGTTCTCTTAATATATTTCATATGCTTTTCTTCTTCTCTTGAAACCCTTTGGCTACTGCTGAACTATTCTTCTTCCTGCTGTCCTAGCAAACCTAAATCAGAGAGGTTTTCTTCTTGGTATTGTTTTTTGATACAAAGAAGGGAAAGGTGCTATTTATTTTTTTTTTTTATTTACTGACTTCTCTGCTGCTGGTGAAGAGCTGTGGGTTTGTGGTTGGAGGTTTTTATAGGTTTTTTTTTCCTTTATTTGCCCCTCCATTTGTTATTATTCTTACAAGTTGCTGCTGTTATAGGTTGGACTCAATGATCTCAAAGGTCTTTCTTTTCCAGCCTAGTTAATTCTGTGATTCCGTGATTCTGTGTTTCTCTGGCATCCTTGGTGCCAGTGGGGTTGCCATCTGGTGACAGCTCTTATTCCTTCCTCCCCACCTTTCCCCATTTACTTATTTACTCACCTGTCTTATATTTTTCAGTCTCTTGAATCAGGGTCCAACATTGCTAATCTTTCAGTACAAAACAGCAGCTGTTAATTCCCTGTTTGGGCCTTTAATCATAAAAGGACCAGAGAGTGTGGATGTGATCCTGATCCTGCCTTCTTTCATTTTCTTTTCCTTTTCACTGCTAACATCAATAAGATCTGAACACCTTATCTTGTCCAAGCTATGGACAGTTGCTCTAACTCATATCTGGAGCAAGCTTTTGGAGTTAATATTTTTCCATTGACTGACACTTCTCCCCCCATGATGTATGAGAAGCAATCAGTCTGGACTCCCTGGAAGCTTTCAATGAACCACCTCTTTAGCTGAGGAGTTGGGGAACTGAGGATCAGAAAAGAAGGGATTTTTCATGGGAGATGGTGGTTGGAGCAGGTTGGGTACTCTTCTTTCTCTAAAGGCTAAGCTCACCTCTAATAATGACTTGGGCAATACAGGGAGAGAGCAAAAACAGCCAGGTGCACAAACAGCACATTGTATGTGGACATGTTCATGTAGATTGGGCACAACAAGGAGCTGATGATGAAGGAAAATTTTGCCTGAGAGAATTCAAAAGAGACAAGTTCTGAATAGACAAAATAAATGAGTTTTTGAGGGACAAAGCAGAAAATTATGTACCAAAAATAAGAGTAGAACCAGAGCAGAAAAAGGAGGGAGAATGACATGCAGTAGTAGACGAAAAGTTCAGAAAGAAGAATTTAATTCAGGAAGAAGGGAGAGAGCTGAGGATCACACAAAGAAGCAGGTGTGTTTGACTGCAGATAATCAGGAAGCCTCTCTCCAGAGGTGATCTACAAACCGGTAAACTGCACACCAGGGAGTATAAAGTAGGTTTGGAGCTGGAAATGAAAGTGAAGAATCTACTGCCCATCTTCAGAACCAAGAACATTGTCAGATTGAGGATGCTTTCATTTGGAAAGACACTCAAAGTGAGTTATCTGCCAGATACCTTCAGCAGGAAAACACAAGTGCTCAGGGATTAATGAAGCTACTTAAGGAAGTCACCTGAGCAGCAGAGCACACCGACTGCAAAGTGAAGGAAAGAGACTGCAAGTCTCCAGACTTAACTGTGTAGCCACCTCAAATTATATTGTTAGATTGAAGACTGGACTCAAAGAAGGAAAGGGTCTGAATGGCAAAGAAATCTATTTCCTCAGGCAGCAAGTACAGACATGAAGTGAGAATCTCCCAAAAAGGAAAGTTTTCTGGAAAATTAAGCAGAGTTAAATCTTTCAAAGGGGATTAAAACAAATAGTAGCCATTTCCTCAGACGTCTAAATAAAAAGAGAATATTAAATGAAGAAGTGGAGCTGCTATAGAGTGAGAATATAGCAGAGAAGACCTATAAATGGCCCAAAACTAAATTAATACCTTTGCCTCAGTTTTCAATGGAAGTGGCATGAGGACAAAGGGTAATGAGTGGAAAAGCAGGGATTAAAACCCACCACATTCATTGTACAAGCAGAATTCTGATAGTGTAGCATTCACAGGTGAGAGAGGTGAATAGTCTGGATTTTGAAGGCACTATTCCACTTGGAACAAACACCCTGATAATAAACATTTCTAATTTAGATATCAGGTCATGATTAATACCAAGTCTGCACCCTGCTTCAATTCTCAGTCTCAGTTTCCTTTCCTGTATCCCTTTGAACCATTTTTTCATCTTCTCTTTGAGCTTCCTCAGACTTTTTAACAAAGGCAGCACATACTTTTCCCTAATTCTGCTCCATAAACCCACTTATTCACCTGATGATTTTGGGGAACAATTTTCCAACAGCATTCACCATTGGGTCATGTGAAACACTTCAAGTAAATTACTTAAGTCTTACAAAATTATAAGCATCTGGAAAACAGGAGCTTAGGATGTTAGCAATCTACTAATATAAGAAATTATATCAGTTATGCTACAATAGAATTTCAGTGAAGGGTGGTCTGCTTTACTACACTGTATTTTCTCTAAGCAAACACAAAAGTCACAAAAATGCTTAAGGGGAAACACTTCCAGCACCTTCCAGAATCTTACCTCCACCTAAAGGCCTCCTTATAAGTCCAACCATACCAATAATGTGAAGGATGAGTTCTGACAGAGTTAATAATAAGGAAGCTGTGAAAGTTATACTGAGCTGACTGATTTGAGAAACACCGTGCTCTTCCTTCTCCCCCAGAGAATTTCATTTTTATCTTGGTTATTGTTAACTGTCCTCTGTTAGTTACAATCCAAAAGCAGAGTTTATTTTACATCACCTTTATTCCTTCTTCTTCAGTGCTACTTAATGAATTGAAGGGGCTGGAAACTTGTTCTCAGTGAAGCAAATATCCTATGAGTTATAAATGACATTTCATCCTTATATGCAGATTCTTCTGTGCCTGAGTGAATTATTTACAAGGTACAGCTTGTGGGCTTCAACAATCAGCTGCCAGAGATTTACACCTACACTGAGTCCCTGCTCTCCTGCTGGGAAAATGTGAAGTTTTCCACCGCCCTTTAAGATCTGAAGACTTAACAGAGAATAGCTCTCCCCAAAGCTGGCACTGCTTTTCTTGGGATGGTGGCTGACTAGGCTTTGCTGAGGAAGAGAGAATAATGGTGAGCTGAGACACCAAGAGTGACTGCTTCAGTTGCTTTAAATAGTCTCCTTTTTTTCCCCCTCTGCATGCAGCTGCAAATCAAAAGTATCATGGATCATTTAAATATTGTACTTCCAGTCTTGTATGCATAATGATAAAGGTAATCATAGCATTGTTTTTTTCTCTTTAATGAGGAAAAAGCTCATAGAAATTGGATGCTACTGTGATCAACAGAGTAACAGGGAGGTGGACAAAAACAATAAGAATTATTAAGTTCCCTACCAAAGCCTATCTTCATATTTAAGGGACCAGGAGAAGAACTTTAAAAACATATCAGATTTAGGATAAATTATTTAAAGTAAATTGGGAAGTATTTTGAAAGCTCTGTTTCTATTCCTGAGTCTTTTCATGTAAGCAGAATTGAAGGGAGCAAAGCATTGTGAAATGGGGTTACAAAAGCAAAGACAGTGTGGTGCTGCATCACCAGCAGCCAAGTTGCTCAGGAGACCATGCATGTGGAGCACGTGTGGCTCCTTCCTGATGTCACAGGTGGGCTTTCTTTTTCCTCTATAATCTTCTGAATTTCTCACTAGATTTCAATACTTCTGTAATGTTTAGAAAGCTAATGATGTTTACACTCGTGTGGGAAAAAAAGAGAGCTCTGTTGCAACTTAATCTCTCAAGAAAAGCAGTAAAAGCCATCTACGTTGTATATGTAGGTAGCAAAACAATGTAAAAGTGTCATTTGGGGGGAACAGTCCCTCAGTGGCAGGAAAACGGTTCAGAAGACATAATAATTTTTTTTCCTGTTTAGGTACTTCTAATCCTGGAATACTCAATGTGATTGTCTCTTTCCTTCCATTTGAATCTCCACTGACAAGAGATAATCTGCTGCTTTTTTCATTTCCCTCTCATTCCATGTATTTCTTATAATATTAGACTTCTATATGTCTTATAATATTAGACTGTAAAATTGTTTGAGTATGCTTGTACCTAACCAGCCTTTCTGGGAAAAAAAAGACTAACTGTCAGTCTCCAGATAGATAGACAGATAGATAGAATACTGATGCTTTAAATAGTCGGGGCACACATGGCAGAGTTTATGTAGAGGGTAAATATTCAGTAATACTTTTCAGGAAAATATTTTCCTCCTTCATGGCTTTGGAACTTGAACCAGCGTGAAAGTTCAACATGTTTAATTATATGCCATGGAATTATCATTGAGTCTAGGTCAATGTGTGTGTGTGTTTCTGAATTTGGAACTACAACCACACCCAAGACTCACTGTCTGACTGCAAATACATGACTGTTTACTGCTGCCGCTGTGAGACCCCAACAGCCTCACTAGGATTCTTTGCTTCTGAGCAGGATGTGAGGAGCACAATCAAGATAATCACTTGTGTTCCAAAGGACAGGGGATGGCAGGAAAGCCCAGAGTGGCTTTGTGAGAGAAATATCCCCAGAAAGTAGCTAAAATTTTCCTGCAGGAAGGAAGAGTGAGGTTTTTTACACATCATTCCCCTTGCTGATAAAAGGTTTGAAATTGTGTTGAGAATCTTCCTCAGCATACTAGTAAATACCTTTTTTCCTTTAAACCAAAGAACAGTAAAATGGCAATTAATTTAGACTAGGTAAAATATATAATTACCTAGTCATAAAATGGACCATAAAAGTACTACATTGTTGAATCCATTTCATTAGTAGCATGTACATAAAAACTGTTTCAGTGTATAAAGACGTTAAGTATTGTGCTTCATTGTTTTTAAGTGACAGTGCCTTGCTTTTTTCTTGGTTTTGCAAACAGACCTCTCTGCAATGTTACTCCAGGAGTTGTTTAAACTTCTTTTCTTTGCATTATTCACATTTTGTTAACGTCATCTTGAAGCAGCTGAAAAGAATCAACATAACTTAAGAACCCAAAACCAAAAGTTGTGGGTCACATAAACCCAGATTGGATGTTGATGAGGAATTTTTATCTGGACTGGAGGGTAGATTTTTTATGCCAGTTTTTTCATTTTGTTTTAATCCCTAAATTTGGGGGTATTGCAGACAAATAGATGAGTTAAGGAGTAATGGCAATCCTGTAGAGCTGCCTTTCTAACTTTCATCTCTTTATTTGTTTGCTGTTTTCATTCTGAAAAGTCCACAAGTCTTTTAAGATCCACACGCCTTAACTAGTATGCCCTACCAAAAAAAAAAAAAACAACAAACCCAAACAAACAAACAAAAAAAAAAACCTAAGGAGATGAGGAAAATTTAGTTGTTATCCTCGAGTTTTTAATCTCTGTTAAATTCAGTGCTGCTTTGCAATGTCACCGATTCCTGTGAAACAGAATATTCTTCAGTGATCAAGAATACAAACTGGCATAAAGAACTTCTTCATTAGGATATCAAAACTGTAGGAATATTTTCAATTGTTTCTATAACTTTTCCCCTGAAATGATTTCACTTATTTTGTGACCACCTAAGGCTCTCTAAGGTACACAGCAACACAGTTTGAGACATCTCTGTGATGTTCTGTACATCACATAGTTGCTAACAACCTGTCAAAGTCATCCTGACACCAAACTGAGAAGCTGATGGTTTTGGTAACATATTAGCAGAGATGAAAAAAGATGGTCCTCATTATTGTAATAAAACCAACAGACACACACTGAGAATCAATTACTGATTCTGTGACCTGTTGAACTAACCCTCAGTCAAGTGGGGGAACTGCACAGAGCATCTTACATTATCAAATGATTTAGGATGGAGCGCTGTCTGAAGACTTGCAACAAGTCAAGGCAAATACATTTCCGTAAATTGTAGCTTGCTTAATTACCTTGTTCCTGAGCACAAAGATCAAATTGAGCAACTTAAGGTGCTGAAGCACTCTGCCAGCTGGTCATGAGAAGGAAATAATTAACACACACAAGAGCTAAGTTTAAGGATGAGATTCCTAATGACAACAGCAAGGAGATCCAAAGTTAAGGCAGACACTGTGTCCTTGACTGGATCCATGTGCCTACAATTTGCAGCACATATTGGACTGGGGAAGAGCGCCATGTGTTGCAGCCATTTCAAGCAAGCAGATGGCTTTTTAAAGCACTCAGTGTAGGGAAAGCAAAGCCCTTTCGAAGGTTGGCATTTCACTCTCATTATTTGTCACAGACTGTTCCACCTCTTGCCTTCACAATGTCCGAGTATCACTAAGAAAATTCTCTCTCATGGAAGGCACTATGCAAGCATGTGAAAAACCTGATACAATGAAGCAGCCAGTGAGACAGTAAATTAGTAGTGATATTTCATGTTTGGAAAGCAATGCCAAACATTAAGTTATTTTTCTTTTTATGATCCCGCCCAGCCTTGAGAGAGAAAGCCAAAAGTTGCCAAAACCCTGTTTGATGCCTACCTACACTTCCCAAAGGCCTACTTGTGCACAGCAGAGTCTTTTTGCCTACTCTGAGCATCTCTCAAAGCTAAGACCTTTCTTCCATAACCAAATTCAGTTGCAAGGTGTAAAGTTATTGTTTACTGTGGAAAGATGAACCTAGGAACCCAACTTTCTTCCACTACTTCCCACATTTTTTAATAGGATCTCTCATGCCTGCCTGAATAGTCACCCAAGTCGAAGAGAAAAAGACACCTAATTTTAACATATCATCTTGAAGGATGGACTCTTTGGAGTACTGCACACTACAGATTTGTTATGATCAGAGGGGCCAGATGTCACCAGCTGAGCCGTTCATTTGATGCTGCGCCATTGCTCGGTGCTGTTGCTGTAGATACTGCCCTGCCCTTATGGTGGCTGCTGTGATTCATTGAAAGTAATATCATCCCAACTGCCACTCCAGGGAATCTTGCAGGCATGATTTTCTAACACAGCATGACCCATTAAAAATAACTGCCAGGAATCCTGCGCTTTATAAAAGGGCATCTTCATTAGCTCTCGCGGTGGGTCGCCAGAAAGTCCCAGGCACTACAGTAGTGATGGGGTAATTTGTAGTTATCAGAAACATTGCATTTAATGCTTTTATTCCCGTGGAGCTGGAGCCCACTGGTTACTAAACACAGACTCCTCCTCTTAAATCACAGAAATTAAAGAGGGAAGTGACCCATCAGATTATTTTGTCAATCCACTCTTTGAATGCAAAACTGGAAAATGTACAGTCTTTGCCACCAAGATATTTAGTGCCAGGGACACTCACCACTCTGCTACGGGCCACTTCACTTATCAGTGCCTACTAGTGTTTGGCTTTTCTCCTAAAACAATGAGTTCCTGGTTATGCTGTGCAGCACTTTGTCCTTCACATAGAGTTTCATCCAAAGAACAGGCTCTAAATGACTTCAGAGGTCTGTAGATTGAGCGTCTCACCTGCTCTCTTTATTCTTCCAAGTATACTGGAATAGAAGCTGGTGTTTTACTTGGATAGGTAGTTAGACAGAAGAAATCTAAACTTCTATTTATATCAGGTTGAATGGAACCTTTTTTCCTCAGAACTTAACAAACCTTCTACATAATTTAAAACAAAAATCTTGGCTTTAGCACAGTATGGGCATGTTCTACAGCATCAAATGTCAACAAATTTTATATACCCCCATTGTTCATTAACACAGGTACACACCTCCCTGAAGATCTTTCCTGCTTCCCAGCACTGGCACTCATTTTATAGTGAGTTAGCAAGGACAAAGTCTCCCAAAGAAGAGAAGAAAAACATGACAGATATTATGCATGAGTTTATTTGGTCTTCAGATGCTATGGTGATGAATATCCTACAAAAAAATAACTGCAGACTACAGTAGGAAGGTTGTGGTAGCTAGCATTAATAAGAGACCTTAGCCCAGAAACACATTTTTTTAGTCCGTTCCGGTAAAAATATTTCCTCTTGTACTCTAGGTTGAATATTGACTCAAATGCAGTGGCCAAGTGACATTCTGAAACTCAGATTCTCCAGCATTGAGTATGAGCTATTGCCCTTTGGGTCATAGCAACAACTCATAACAATAAGCAATAAAAAAATAAATTCCAGCACATGTCTTACTCTGCAAGGGTGTGGACTGAGCTTCAGTGCAAGCTCCTTGCAGGACTAAAAAAGGCCTCCAGGCTATGTTGCAGTTTCTGAATGATGTCCAAGAATGAGTCCTAGTTCTGTGGTGAGTATATCAAATAGGGAGCAATTCTTTCCATTATATATTACCTCCCCAGTCATTATGAAATCATTTGGTATTCACTGTGATAGCACCAATCATTAATACACTCATTTGGCGTTCTTATGGCTTGTCTTATGCACTTCCCCAGGAATTCCATTGTAATTAACCATTAGTTAATGTAAATAGTAATGGACATTTAAATGAAAGTGTTACCAGGCAGGGTCAGTAGTAACAGAGAATCAATGTGTTCATGAAACCAGCTACTTCAAAAAGCTCCTCTAATGGTAATGAAAGCCTAATAGTAAATATCTTGCATAAACAGAATCAGGGGCTGTTGAAAACATTTTAAAGTATTTCATCTGAAAACAATATTCAGTATTATTCCTCCTCTTCCTGCATCTCTTGAAGAGTGGACACATGGGCAGCCTTCATGCTGTGCAGCAAATAGGAAGGATCACTATAGAGCTTTTCTCTATATAATGCAGAGCATTATATACTGCAACAAGTACACCAGCAGAGCACTGGATGTACTGGCACGTTGCACGAGCAATGGGCCACTGATTTAAACCAAGGAAAGGAGCAGTAAAGAAAAGCAAGCCTAAGAAAAGCTAAACTAGTTTTACTGTTTGCATGGCATCAGTCCTTGAATAAACTGAGGTAATGAAATATAATGGAATGGGATCCGGTACCTTCTCTTCCCTGTCAGATTTGTATTCCTATAAATGTTTTAGAGCTGGAATTCAATGACCTTGGTACAAGTGATACAGATCTAGTTTTCTGGTAAGAAGACACAAATTATCATTGAGTGGGACTGTGAGAATAATTTCTTGCAGAAACCAAAAGTAGCAAAACTTGATGTTTTGCCAGATTATAAAAGGCCAAAAAAATTCACTTTTCAGCCAGGGCACTAATGTGAATTATTATCGTAAGAAAGAACTTCCTTTTTCCAACTGTAATAGAAATGGGAAGTTTTAGCTGTCCTGTGGTGTGCTAGCCAGGGTTACTGTAAATAACAATAATAACAAATCTAAGTCTACCTCAAGAATCCAGTGGAAATATAAGGTGTTTCTTCATCTGGCAAACTTCATTAAAAGAATCCAAAACAAAAAACCCATGAGAGCAGAGTGCCTGAGCTTGTGGTATTTCCACCAGATCCCCTCAGTGCTTACAGGGTTATGCTTTTGCACATTACAGCTTTTCAGCTTCCCACTCTGAATGGTCCCAAACTGTGAAGCACTTTGTGCAGAAATCCAGTTGTGAAATGGAAAACACAAGGAAGAATTTCATATTACCCTTCCTTTAAAATGAAATATTTTCTTCCTTTGTCTGTTTTAGCTTTTTTTTGTGAAAGAAATGCAGTAGAAATCTTTAATTACTCAGAGAGTTCGGGCTTCAAAATTTATATTTAATCTGGATTTAAAGGAGCATTTTCTGAACAGATGTGCTGGTATGCAAACACCTGCTGCTTCCTTTCTCCTGAGCACGCCTAATTTTAGTTGCTTATTTTTTTCTCCTCTTTGTTCCTGTTATTGTGTTTACATTTAGGTCTTTCTGATTCTGAACAATACCTTTGCGCTGTCAGCTCCACTAGACTTGCTGAATATCAAAAGACACCTTGAGGACCAGTAGGACTTTGAGCAGAGCAGATAATTTCTCTTCCTTAGGGGCTGCTTTTCTGGGGCTCAGGACAAAATGGTCGTGGCCCATTTCATCCTGACCTCCTCACTATGCTGATCTCAGCCGTACTGCTCCAAATGGAAAGTGATGTCACCACTGTCAGTGCAGGAATTGCAGCAGGTCCTTGGTCCCACAAGTGCTGAACTGGCTGCACTTACCCTGTTCCTCAAGGCAGTCAAACTGGGCTGAAGAAGGAAATTTTTCTCATTACCGGCAGAAGACTAGTGCAATGCGGTAAGTTTTTTCATCACTTCTTTCTCAATCTATGCTACAAAACTGATCATAAATAGTTTCTGGGTGCAATAAAATTGGGAGCCAGGCTTCTAGAGCAAGAGGGGAGAAGTAGGAATCTGGCAGAGACTTTGGAGCAATCCCAAATATTGGGTGGTGGGTGGCAGGAAAGTGAAAGCCATCTGGTAGCTCAGATTTCCTGTATAAGGAGGTCCTCTGGTTTTGAAAATGTGGGCCTCAGCTCTTCTGGGAAACAAATGCTTGCAAAATGAAGAAGGAAATGTAATGGTTTGCCTGCAAATTTTGATACGTGATGCAGTAAAAACAGGGTTTCTAATAATGACATTTCTACATTTCTTCATTATGAGTCATGAGTAAACATGACATTTCTGCAACGTGATCTAGATATGTGATCAAAGATTAAAATGGAGCCATTTTAATATTTTAATTATTTCAGCACTGTCAGGCTTCAGAGTCTGTTATGCCAACACCCAGTGCAGAGGAAATAAATTGTAACAAAGAATTTTATCAATTTTAGCTGCTTTTTTCCTCCATGTGGATTGTGTGTGAATGGGTCATTATTTTCTCAGATTTGCTCATTATTTGAAATGAACCACAATGAATAATTTATACAAATATTTCTTGTTCTGCAGCTTCTTCACCACCAGTTTGTAGGTGCCTGGGCTAGTTTCATCTGAACAAACATATCACATGGCCTCATTTCTGCTTCCAGGTTGGCTGATAGTTGCTTTTCTGCGTAGGGTGCCCCCATTTGCAAGTTTAATATGTGCTCTCGGCAGATATGGCTGTTCTCCATTTAACAATGCTGTTTCCACAAGCAATCTTATGAGCCAATTCATTAATTATGATATTCATGGGGAGTGAACAAGAGTGCAAATGCAGCAAAGAGAATTTGAAAATTTGTCCCAGGAATTATCTTTTTAATTTTCCTTTTTTTTTTTTTTTTTTTTTTTTTTCANTTATCCTCGAGTTTTTAATCTCTGTTAAATTCAGTGCTGCTTTGCAATGTCACCGATTCCTGTGAAACAGAATATTCTTCAGTGATCAAGAATACAAACTGGCATAAAGAACTTCTTCATTAGGATATCAAAACTGTAGGAATATTTTCAATTGTTTCTATAACTTTTCCCCCGAAATGATTTCACTTATTTTGTGACCACCTAAGGCTCTCTAAGGTACACAGCAACACAGTTTGAGACATCTCTGTGATGTTCTGTACATCACATAGTTGCTAACAACCTGTCAAAGTCATCCTGACACCAAACTGAGAAGCTGATGGTTTTGGTAACATATTAGCAGAGATGAAAAAAGATGGTCCTCATTATTGTAATAAAACCAACAGACACACACTGAGAATCAATTACTGATTCTGTGACCTGTTGAACTAACCCTCAGTCAAGTGGGGGAACTGCACAGAGCATCTTACATTATCAAATGATTTAGGATGGAGCGCTGTCTGAAGACTTGCAACAAGTCAAGGCAAATACATTTCCGTAAATTGTAGCTTGCTTAATTACCTTGTTCCTGAGCACAAAGATCAAATTGAGCAACTTAAGGTGCTGAAGCACTCTGCCAGCTGGTCATGAGAAGGAAATAATTAACACACACAAGAGCTAAGTTTAAGGATGAGATTCCTAATGACAACAGCAAGGAGATCCAAAGTTAAGGCAGACACTGTGTCCTTGACTGGATCCATGTGCCTACAATTTGCAGCACATATTGGACTGGGGAAGAGCGCCATGTGTTGCAGCCATTTCAAGCAAGCAGATGGCTTTTTAAAGCACTCAGTGTAGGGAAAGCAAAGCCCTTTCGAAGGTTGGCATTTCACTCTCATTATTTGTCACAGACTGTTCCACCTCTTGCCTTCACAATGTCCGAGTATCACTAAGAAAATTCTCTCTCATGGAAGGCACTATGCAAGCATGTGAAAAACCTGATACAATGAAGCAGCCAGTGAGACAGTAAATTAGTAGTGATATTTCATGTTTGGAAAGCAATGCCAAACATTAAGTTATTTTTCTTTTTATGATCCCGCCCAGCCTTGAGAGAGAAAGCCAAAAGTTGCCAAAACCCTGTTTGATGCCTACCTACACTTCCCAAAGGCCTACTTGTGCACAGCAGAGTCTTTTTGCCTACTCTGAGCATCTCTCAAAGCTAAGACCTTTCTTCCATAACCAAATTCAGTTGCAAGGTGTAAAGTTATTGTTTACTGTGGAAAGATGAACCTAGGAACCCAACTTTCTTCCACTACTTCCCACATTTTTTAATAGGATCTCTCATGCCTGCCTGAATAGTCACCCAAGTCGAAGAGAAAAAGACACCTAATTTTAACATATCATCTTGAAGGATGGACTCTTTGGAGTACTGCACACTACAGATTTGTTATGATCAGAGGGGCCAGATGTCACCAGCTGAGCCGTTCATTTGATGCTGCGCCATTGCTCGGTGCTGTTGCTGTAGATACTGCCCTGCCCTTATGGTGGCTGCTGTGATTCATTGAAAGTAATATCATCCCAACTGCCACTCCAGGGAATCTTGCAGGCATGATTTTCTAACACAGCATGACCCATTAAAAATAACTGCCAGGAATCCTGCGCTTTATAAAAGGGCATCTTCATTAGCTCTCGCGGTGGGTCGCCAGAAAGTCCCAGGCACTACAGTAGTGATGGGGTAATTTGTAGTTATCAGAAACATTGCATTTAATGCTTTTATTCCCGTGGAGCTGGAGCCCACTGGTTACTAAACACAGACTCCTCCTCTTAAATCACAGAAATTAAAGAGGGAAGTGACCCATCAGATTATTTTGTCAATCCACTCTTTGAATGCAAAACTGGAAAATGTACAGTCTTTGCCACCAAGATATTTAGTGCCAGGGACACTCACCACTCTGCTACGGGCCACTTCACTTATCAGTGCCTACTAGTGTTTGGCTTTTCTCCTAAAACAATGAGTTCCTGGTTATGCTGTGCAGCACTTTGTCCTTCACATAGAGTTTCATCCAAAGAACAGGCTCTAAATGACTTCAGAGGTCTGTAGATTGAGCGTCTCACCTGCTCTCTTTATTCTTCCAAGTATACTGGAATAGAAGCTGGTGTTTTACTTGGATAGGTAGTTAGACAGAAGAAATCTAAACTTCTATTTATATCAGGTTGAATGGAACCTTTTTTCCTCAGAACTTAACAAACCTTCTACATAATTTAAAACAAAAATCTTGGCTTTAGCACAGTATGGGCATGTTCTACAGCATCAAATGTCAACAAATTTTATATACCCCCATTGTTCATTAACACAGGTACACACCTCCCTGAAGATCTTTCCTGCTTCCCAGCACTGGCACTCATTTTATAGTGAGTTAGCAAGGACAAAGTCTCCCAAAGAAGAGAAGAAAAACATGACAGATATTATGCATGAGTTTATTTGGTCTTCAGATGCTATGGTGATGAATATCCTACAAAAAAATAACTGCAGACTACAGTAGGAAGGTTGTGGTAGCTAGCATTAATAAGAGACCTTAGCCCAGAAACACATTTTTTTAGTCCGTTCCGGTAAAAATATTTCCTCTTGTACTCTAGGTTGAATATTGACTCAAATGCAGTGGCCAAGTGACATTCTGAAACTCAGATTCTCCAGCATTGAGTATGAGCTATTGCCCTTTGGGTCATAGCAACAACTCATAACAATAAGCAATAAAAAAATAAATTCCAGCACATGTCTTACTCTGCAAGGGTGTGGACTGAGCTTCAGTGCAAGCTCCTTGCAGGACTAAAAAAGGCCTCCAGGCTATGTTGCAGTTTCTGAATGATGTCCAAGAATGAGTCCTAGTTCTGTGGTGAGTATATCAAATAGGGAGCAATTCTTTCCATTATATATTACCTCCCCAGTCATTATGAAATCATTTGGTATTCACTGTGATAGCACCAATCATTAATACACTCATTTGGCGTTCTTATGGCTTGTCTTATGCACTTCCCCAGGAATTCCATTGTAATTAACCATTAGTTAATGTAAATAGTAATGGACATTTAAATGAAAGTGTTACCAGGCAGGGTCAGTAGTAACAGAGAATCAATGTGTTCATGAAACCAGCTACTTCAAAAAGCTCCTCTAATGGTAATGAAAGCCTAATAGTAAATATCTTGCATAAACAGAATCAGGGGCTGTTGAAAACATTTTAAAGTATTTCATCTGAAAACAATATTCAGTATTATTCCTCCTCTTCCTGCATCTCTTGAAGAGTGGACACATGGGCAGCCTTCATGCTGTGCAGCAAATAGGAAGGATCACTATAGAGCTTTTCTCTATATAATGCAGAGCATTATATACTGCAACAAGTACACCAGCAGAGCACTGGATGTACTGGCACGTTGCACGAGCAATGGGCCACTGATTTAAACCAAGGAAAGGAGCAGTAAAGAAAAGCAAGCCTAAGAAAAGCTAAACTAGTTTTACTGTTTGCATGGCATCAGTCCTTGAATAAACTGAGGTAATGAAATATAATGGAATGGGATCCGGTACCTTCTCTTCCCTGTCAGATTTGTATTCCTATAAATGTTTTAGAGCTGGAATTCAATGACCTTGGTACAAGTGATACAGATCTAGTTTTCTGGTAAGAAGACACAAATTATCATTGAGTGGGACTGTGAGAATAATTTCTTGCAGAAACCAAAAGTAGCAAAACTTGATGTTTTGCCAGATTATAAAAGGCCAAAAAAATTCACTTTTCAGCCAGGGCACTAATGTGAATTATTATCGTAAGAAAGAACTTCCTTTTTCCAACTGTAATAGAAATGGGAAGTTTTAGCTGTCCTGTGGTGTGCTAGCCAGGGTTACTGTAAATAACAATAATAACAAATCTAAGTCTACCTCAAGAATCCAGTGGAAATATAAGGTGTTTCTTCATCTGGCAAACTTCATTAAAAGAATCCAAAACAAAAAACCCATGAGAGCAGAGTGCCTGAGCTTGTGGTATTTCCACCAGATCCCCTCAGTGCTTACAGGGTTATGCTTTTGCACATTACAGCTTTTCAGCTTCCCACTCTGAATGGTCCCAAACTGTGAAGCACTTTGTGCAGAAATCCAGTTGTGAAATGGAAAACACAAGGAAGAATTTCATATTACCCTTCCTTTAAAATGAAATATTTTCTTCCTTTGTCTGTTTTAGCTTTTTTTTGTGAAAGAAATGCAGTAGAAATCTTTAATTACTCAGAGAGTTCGGGCTTCAAAATTTATATTTAATCTGGATTTAAAGGAGCATTTTCTGAACAGATGTGCTGGTATGCAAACACCTGCTGCTTCCTTTCTCCTGAGCACGCCTAATTTTAGTTGCTTATTTTTTTCTCCTCTTTGTTCCTGTTATTGTGTTTACATTTAGGTCTTTCTGATTCTGAACAATACCTTTGCGCTGTCAGCTCCACTAGACTTGCTGAATATCAAAAGACACCTTGAGGACCAGTAGGACTTTGAGCAGAGCAGATAATTTCTCTTCCTTAGGGGCTGCTTTTCTGGGGCTCAGGACAAAATGGTCGTGGCCCATTTCATCCTGACCTCCTCACTATGCTGATCTCAGCCGTACTGCTCCAAATGGAAAGTGATGTCACCACTGTCAGTGCAGGAATTGCAGCAGGTCCTTGGTCCCACAAGTGCTGAACTGGCTGCACTTACCCTGTTCCTCAAGGCAGTCAAACTGGGCTGAAGAAGGAAATTTTTCTCATTACCGGCAGAAGACTAGTGCAATGCGGTAAGTTTTTTCATCACTTCTTTCTCAATCTATGCTACAAAACTGATCATAAATAGTTTCTGGGTGCAATAAAATTGGGAGCCAGGCTTCTAGAGCAAGAGGGGAGAAGTAGGAATCTGGCAGAGACTTTGGAGCAATCCCAAATATTGGGTGGTGGGTGGCAGGAAAGTGAAAGCCATCTGGTAGCTCAGATTTCCTGTATAAGGAGGTCCTCTGGTTTTGAAAATGTGGGCCTCAGCTCTTCTGGGAAACAAATGCTTGCAAAATGAAGAAGGAAATGTAATGGTTTGCCTGCAAATTTTGATACGTGATGCAGTAAAAACAGGGTTTCTAATAATGACATTTCTACATTTCTTCATTATGAGTCATGAGTAAACATGACATTTCTGCAACGTGATCTAGATATGTGATCAAAGATTAAAATGGAGCCATTTTAATATTTTAATTATTTCAGCACTGTCAGGCTTCAGAGTCTGTTATGCCAACACCCAGTGCAGAGGAAATAAATTGTAACAAAGAATTTTATCAATTTTAGCTGCTTTTTTCCTCCATGTGGATTGTGTGTGAATGGGTCATTATTTTCTCAGATTTGCTCATTATTTGAAATGAACCACAATGAATAATTTATACAAATATTTCTTGTTCTGCAGCTTCTTCACCACCAGTTTGTAGGTGCCTGGGCTAGTTTCATCTGAACAAACATATCACATGGCCTCATTTCTGCTTCCAGGTTGGCTGATAGTTGCTTTTCTGCGTAGGGTGCCCCCATTTGCAAGTTTAATATGTGCTCTCGGCAGATATGGCTGTTCTCCATTTAACAATGCTGTTTCCACAAGCAATCTTATGAGCCAATTCATTAATTATGATATTCATGGGGAGTGAACAAGAGTGCAAATGCAGCAAAGAGAATTTGAAAATTTGTCCCAGGAATTATCTTTTTAATTTTCCTTTTTTTTTTTTTTTTTTTTTTGAGTTTTCAGCCCACCCTGATGCCTGCTTTCACTAACAGACCTGTATAACTGGAGGAGTGCCAGTGAGTTTATCTAGGTGCAAACATCTTGTGAATGTGCATGAATCAGAAGGGAAAAGCTTTCTCAAACAGCCAGTGGCTTACAAATTTAGTCCAGGCCACCTGCTCCTAAAGGGTTAGGAGAAGGTTCCCCTGTTAGTCCAGTAATTTCAGGCATTTAACAGTGTCTCATGAAGCATTTGACTTGATAACTAGGGAGTAATCTCAGAGGGCTCAGTATCCCTATTATCCACAAAACCTAGTAATGTAATATGGGTAAGATGTGAGGATGACCCTTTCTTAATATGGTAAATATAAAAAAGCTCATCCCTTACACAGAAGAGATAAAGCTTTCTTTGTTAAATCTGTATGTCTTCTCCCTGCAGATCTTGATTTTCACACCACCTGTGGCAATCATTCCAAATTTCAAGTACTCTACCAGTAAGTACACAATTTCACTTGTGTATTCCCTAAATCAATCCATTTATTCATGACTCTTTGTTCTGGAAATTGTTTTTACCTAGCACTTTTATGGTGGGCAGAAGATATCTGAGGTAGGTTTCTCCTCCTCAGACTGAATAAGCCTTCCTACAGCAAAATCCAATTTGATTTGTAAATTGGGCAGTCTGACTAATCAATTTTTCACCATCTCCTCAGACAGTCATACAGTCCTCAAAAGTCCTAGGTCTTACAAGAGTGCTATCCGCCTCTATGATGCAAGTAAACCCAACCTTTGGGATTTGCTGGAAATGATCCATTTGTGGTTCATGTTTGGAAGTAATCCAAAACCAAAGAGAGATGCGGTTGGAGCAATATGCCCATCAATTAACATTACTGAATAATTCCTGAATTCCTGGTCTGCCAGAGCAGTAGATTGTAGTGTGGTTCTGGCTGTAACACCAAGGGTAAGGGTGAGGCTTGGGGCAGAGGGAATCACACAGCTTGCTGCTTTATTTCATGTTCCTGTGCCACATGGGGCACAGGGGATCAAGTATGAGCCGAAACTGCTTTAGAGAACGCCTGTTCTCCGTCAGTCACCGAGGGTGAGTCACGCACACCGACACAGGATCAGAAAGCCTTCCATTTTGCAAATGATAAGTGATGATGATAGTTAAGCAAGGGAGTCCACTGTGACTCTCCTATTCCAAGATGTGTCATTATAAACCTGATGGAGCGCCCGCAAAGAAAATATCGTGCTCCAACTGCTTTGTTAGTTGTCCTTTCCTAGATAAAAGGAACATCCATACACATTTTAAGTTTCACCTTCACATTCTTTTATGCTTTCATCCTCAGAGAGGTGACTATGGAAAATGTCTGTAATGCAGCTACATCTATCTATCAGCCTAGCTTTCCCTGCTTCATCCCAGTAATAGCCAATACCAGTGGTTATGCAGAGCCCTACAATGGTACCTCCAGGAACAAAAAAATGTGGCTCAGAATTATTCTTTTAAATTAGCAAAGAATATTTTTTTTTTCATTTTCCATCCTCTACAGATGTAATTTTCTTCTGAAGAGTGCCTCTAAATTTTGCCCTTGAGTCATTACACACACAGTGTAAGTAAGATGCTAAATCCAACAGGTTATTCTGGCCACCAGATGGAAAAGTTTCCCTTCAGCACCTACAAAAATATACATATGTAAATACAAATCTCATTATATATTATGTATAAGTATCTAGGTAAATCTCCAAGTATCTGTAATCACATAGAAAATAAATAAATAAAGAACACATCCAAAAGTGCTAAGGTTCACCAGAAAATGGGCAAAATATAAGGAATTATAAAGTATTAAGAAGTATTAAGAAAAGTATTAAGAAGTATTAAGAAAAGTAACAAAGTTTTATTTGGCTTCTTTCTGCCTATAGCACCATTACTATGTCTTATTTTTCTTCATTTTCTTCCTCAGCTATAGAAAACAAGGCTTATGAAACTGGGCTATTTTTTAGTATTATATTTTAGCTTTATCCAGCATGTGGCTTCATGCACTGTCCAGCTCTGCACTGGATCCAAAATGATTGTTTTCTTCTCCCCATCTTCTCGTGGTGACATCATAACAATTGTTTATATTTTTTGCTGCATTTAAGATTATACCTTCATGATACTACTATGAAGAAATATAAAATCATCGTCTCTGGTTTACATGCATAAAAACTGAGGCAGAGACTAATATGAACATTCTTAAATGTGTCACTTAATTTGGGATTCCTAACTCAAAAAAATTACAGTCTGATTTTTAGAGTGTTTGGCATGTTCACAATACTTTCTCTGTTCGGAGCAGAGATCATCTTGACCTCGCGCATGTTTGTGGGAAGTCTGCAGCTCTAACAACCAGATCTCTGACCCAAAAAAATCAGGCTTCCCATGGAAGTAACTCGCCTGTCAACAGATGAAATCTCTGGACATGAAGCCTCTGGACATCCAGTTCTGCACGATGCCCGCCTTTGACAGAGCTCTACAGACGACTGTTTTCTTCTCCCGCGTTCCTTATTCCAGGCACGAGACATCTATTCATTCCCACAACACAAGCAACGAGGATGTCCGCCTACAGTCACCACATTGCTCGGATACATCACCAGAGCACATGATGTCCTTTGTAACAAACCAGACATGGGTCCTAAAATGAAAAGTAATGACATCATAGAGACAGTGCTATGCAGATTAGGAACTAGGGTGATTATTAAGTTGCAGACATAGTGCCTAGCATTTTATGACATTCTTCTTTTGAGCTCCCAGCCACAGTGTAATGCATATGTCATTGTTCTTACTTTTGTTTATATGTTTTGCCCATTTACAAATTCTTTGGTTTACCTTTATTAGTTTCTTCTAATTTTCTGTTCCTCCATTGCACCCATGATGGAACAAAGACAGTTCTCAGTATGGAAATCACTACATAAACAATTTAGACTTGATGGGACCCAAACAACTGGCAGGAGAGTTCTTCCTACAGACCATGCTTAGCAACATTAACTTAAGCCATTGCTATCACTGCAATCTATCGGTCTCCATTCCAGATGGGTTGGACCAAAAAAGAGACTGTTACCAAAATAAGCAGAGTTTGAAAATCCAGCCTGCAAAATGCATGATGACACTCTTGAGCCCTTCCATTTTCATCTTCCTGCCTCTTTGCAGGGCCATTCCACAAGACGTCTGCATTGGAAAGCATGTATTACATGCATAAGGTTCTTCTCATGTACTCCCTAGGCAAGATACCATCACTGAGAATCTCAAAACAGCCTCACCTAACTTCATGGCAGTGGAGTAACTGAATCCCTAAAGCAGCTTTGGAAATCTTGACTTGCAAACACTATTGTTTGAAAATTGTGACAGTCTGCCTGGGTGGTGACATGAGTAGTAATGATAAAATGCAGCATGCATGCATTGTCATTTAGTTTAGGTTTGACTGGAGACTTAGCAAGGCCATCTTCCAGCAAAACTGAATGCCTGTGAGCAGTGCAAAGGTCACAGAGACCTTCCTACTACTGAGGTAGGATCAAACTAGGATTGCAGCCTTTTTATGTGATGTGTACTAAATTAAAAAAAAATAATAATAAAAAGCAAACGTAAAACAACAACGGTAAGTGCTTGATGAGTTTAAGACCTGCAGGAAAATATTTAATGTCACACAACAATGAAAGGAATTGGTACGAAGCATAAATGGCAAAGCAATGAAAAGAACTGACAAAAAGCATACTGGCATGTACAGCAACACCCACACAATCAAAAGCATTCAAGGAAATTAAAAAAAGAATCAAATGACTAAAGATCTAGCTATGCAAGAGAGTTGTATAGCAAAAGTAATCTCCATCCACAGCTATCCCAGAGATTTGAATGAGCTGGAATTTCAAGAATAGGTTGAATCAGTTGGCAAAAGAAAAAGAAAGATAATTAATTATGGTTAGAAAGAGAACTCAGAAATACAATCAAATACCTCACTCAATCTTTCAAGTTCATCTGTATCTCAGTAGACACATTTAGAGGTGCATTTGACCCCCAAAACTTTGGGGATTAGATTTCAGGGTGCTTCAAAAATTGATGAGATATCACAGACGAGTTTATATTTGGCCTCAGTCCCAAGCAAAAAAAAAAAATCTAAATCCAATCCTTTCCAAATTTTGGCTGTTTGGTTTAACATCCCAGTTTGGATCCAAATGTATACTGAGTCCTTACTTCTGTCACTTCCTATCATGTTACAAAGGAAGAGCATGCATCTGGATGCAATGTAATAATGAGACAAAACATAACAATCCTGCAAAGACTACCTTTACAACTTAAAAGTTACAGGTTTTTTTCATATGATAAGCTGTGCACTGGGGATTTTTGCAAATTCAGGGCACAAAATGCAGGAATGCCCAGCGAGCCCCATTCAGTTCTGTGACAGCATTTGTCTCTTAGTTACAGCAAGGGTAATGCTATCAGCACCAAGCAACCCAGAAGAAAATTATCAATTGGTTACCAAGAAACCTAATGATTTCATCAATATTATTTTACCAGTTACAAAGGTCATTTGGAGAAGTAATGCCACACAAAATGTGCTTGTGAAGTGGGTGATGTGTGGGTGGCTGTTAAGGGTCAACACTTCATTTCTCATTTCTTTAATTGATACTTCTGAATGAGTATTAATTGATCTGCAATGAGAAGAGAGTGCAGTTTGACAATGCAAGTGACAGGATGGAAGTGCCATTTGCAGAGTGTATATAACCACAGCTAACACCCTCAAAGCGTTAATTCCATTTTATGTCTTTCACATTTAATAGCAAATTTGCCATTTAATCTTTAAGACAGAAGTTACTTATTCTCAATCTACCTCTCACTTGCACTGATATAATCTCATGCCACTCAGACTGGCCTGTGGCATGAAGCACATCACACTTTCAAATCAGGTCCATTTTTTCATTAGCTCATATCCTTCCTGAGATGCCCTCCTTTACAGATGGCTGATCAGCAATCAACACTAGTTTGTTTCAATCAGAAAAGCAGCCGTAACTTCTCATTTAAAGACTGTTCCTGGAGAAGCGCATTAGTTGAAGGCATAAAGCTGGCACTGGGGCAACAGTGAGTCTCACAACTGATTTCTTTTAAGGTTTTTTTTAAAGAGATAGACCTCTTTTTATGTGAAGACCTGTTTTTTTACTTTAAAAGGAAACATAATGAAATCCATGCCTTTGCATGGGAGCCCTTCCTGTAGCATGGGCAGGTTCCAATAGACTGTAAATCTGAAGAGTGAATACAAAAGGTAGCAAAAGCCCAGGAGGAAGCCAGGGAATAGTTCCCATATGTACATGCTGACACTTTCTCCCTCTCTGTTCCTCCTTCAGCAATGCAGTGTGTTGCCCTTTGAGCCTACTTGACTCAGGTTAAGCTTTTACACTTTTTCAGAGGACAGTCAGTCCACACAGGGAGATACTGGCTTTCATAGCAAGAGACTTCAAAATTATTTCCTCTCTGCTTGGGCAGCTCAAAAACACACGTGCACAGAAGCAAAGGTCAGATGTCATCCAAGTGGTGTGATAGTGCCAGCTAAGCGCTTGGGATATGTTTTTATGTTGGCCTCAGCTCAGCCTCCAATTCTATGAGAATCTTCTTGGCACCCACAATTCTCTCCAGTGCATTAACCCTGGGTGCAAGTGATAGGATTTAGCCTTCCAGCACTGACTAGTGGGTACAGTTAGATAGCTAGATAACTTAATGATATCATCTGCACTCACAGTTAACTACAGGTAGAAAAGAAAGCTGGAGTTGCTGGAAAAAGACAGAAAAAGAGACAGAGGTCATTTTAACTCTCCCCATCCACCCCAACCAGATTTCTTGTATTCAGTGAGGATTTGCTTTTTAGCTTACAATCCTCATTGCTTTTTATCTTGTGGTGGCCATTTGCAGTTGAGTGCATCAGTCTCCTGTTCAGTCTTTTTCCTTCTGTTTGCACAAACTGGCAACCCACAGGCTACCCACCTTTCTTTCCTTACTCCCTGCTTTCTCCTCTTTCATGTTGCACACATACCTGCTTTTATATTTGAGCTCATCCCAGCGGCAACTTTTGCCTATTCCCTTCTGCCTCTACCCTTCTTGTTTTTAATCACTTGTTAATTTTGTATGGCTTTTTTTCTGGTATTTTTTCCCCAACTGCTGATAGTTCTCAGATAATCAGTTACTCAGCCCTCTTTTTCCCATTAATCTCCATACTCCCTAGACGTTTGCACACATCCCTTGCTTTATTTTCCTTTACTGTCTCCCAATTTCTTATATGCAACCAAACCTGCCTTCAAAGAAATTGAGGAGGAATCTGTCTCCGTGCACACTTGCCCTATTGATGTTTTATACAAGTAAGTATGTCTGATGTCATCCACATATCATCTCTTCCACAATTGCAGAGGGATGGCATTGGATGATTGCTTCACAAGCTCATGGACACAGAAACTAAAAAATTCCTTTCTCTTCTCTAACTGAGGTCTGTGGATTCCAGGAATAGAGATAAAGAAATTAATTTAATTAAACAATGCTGGTCAAACCAGCATTGACAAAAGGCACAGAGGAGAGGCAGAGCTTCTCTAACTTGTGGGTGTGGACCCACCTTGGATGACTTCTTCAGTTTCTATGAACTCCTGCTACTTTATACCTAAGCCAAATGTGAGCTGAGTCCAAAGACACTCTGAAACTTAATTACTACTCCAGTTTAGTATGAAGCCAGTGCTCAAATGGCTGAATTATACCATTTGGAAAGGACAATTGGTTATTACACTTATCAGATTGTTTGTGACAGGAATGGGTTAATTTTCCTAACCTTTTCTGTTCTTGTTCCACTCACAGGGTTGTCAAAAGGATGGATAAACGTGTTGCTATTTTCTGGTTTTGTTTCAGTGTCTATCATGAGAGTGGACCAATTTCATACCATTTGCTGCTTTCATTACTGTCTCAGGGTTGTCACAAGAATTGATAAATTTCAGACTGTTTTTTCTTGTCCTCATTACAATCTTAAGGTTGTCATGAGAATGAATTGATTTTGTGCCATTTTCTGTTCTCATTACAGTCTTTGTCATGAGAATGGCTTCATTTGGGGCCATTTTTGTTCCTGTTACTTACAATCTTTTGTCACAAGAACAGGGATTATTTGATGAAAATGAGAAGACAGCATCTCAGACACTGAGATTCAGGGATAACTTGTTCTTGTGACAGAGATCATAACGAGGACAGAAAGCAGTACAGAATGTATCCATTCTCAGGATGATTTTAAAGGCTGTGATTTTTTGACCCTGATTGTGCCTACTGGCTCCACCAGGAGATTTTACCACTTTCATTGTGGTAGCCACTACTTCATTCAGGCTGCTGGTAGATTTCTCCGTACTCAGCAAGGGAAGATATATTTACACAGGGGCTATGAAAAGTACTGCAGATGAACAACACTGGGTAGGCTTTGGTGGCCACAGGAACACCTATTTCAGACTCCAGCTGGGACTTCAGGAACTTTTCATAGGATTCAGGTAGGAATCACCACTACAAAGGTAGTCATTGAGTACACTGTTGCATTTTGGAAGGTTAAACACACAGAAGAGATGTGTATTTGAGTGCCTGGATGATTTTGGGTTTGCCTACGTTGCCTGCACAGCCACCTTGATCTGAGAGCTCTGGGACTCTGAGTTTAAATGAAGGTAAACCAGTGACTGCAAATGAATGCCTACAACTCAGCTAAGAATGAGTTACTGCAAATGAAAGGGCAGAAGTGAGAGATCAAGGCATGTACAACATCCAGGGCCCAGAAAGCCTAGAAGTAATTATTGTGTTCTCAAAGGTGATCAAAGAGAAGCGGCAGGAAATGTTAAATAAAGCAGAAATTCATACAGCACATAAGAAGGGAGTGGGAAGGAAAAAGGCATCATAGTAACACTGAAGCTATGGACAGGGAAAATGAGAAAGTAGTTTTGGAGGAGGGGAAAAGAAGCTCCAGCAGAAGAATGAATGCTAAGGCATAGCTAAACACTCAAATGCTCAGATTTGGTTGGCACAAGGCAGAGAACTGAAAGGAAAGAGAAGAGAAGGAGAAAACTAAAGAAAAATTCTTTCCTCTATGACAGGATGGCCAAGAGAGCTCTAAAAAAGGCACAGGTGTTTACCACTTACATTTTTGGTAATGTTATGTGGTAATGTGGCAACCTTTGGGGTTGTCAACTTTTATTTTGCAGACACTATGATTTTATTCCTGGTTTTAGACTCCTGGTTCCATTCATGAAATTGGATAGAGGATGTATGGTATTCCCTTTGGAACATCTCATGAGATAGATCCAAAAAAAAGTAAAGGTGACTTGGGAGCCTTTGCCATAAGAAGGATTCAAGTTGTGAACCAACCCAAAAGGAGATAATGCTCATTGGAATATACCACTGGGACTGCTTGGATAATTATTCTGCAAAGCTGTTTGGAAAATAATCAGAAAATCCATATGAAAATAAGTTACCTGAGCAGTGAAAGACATCATCAGTAAAAGGAGAGTGAGGGGTATGGACATTCCCCACTGAGTAAAATAAAGCAGGAATGCTGCAATAAATAGACCTGACAGATGACACCTGGTACTTCCTGTGCCAATTTCTATGAACATTTTATTGATCTTTTATATTCTGATTTGTCCATCAGAGCCTGTGATCCTTTGCTTTGTCTGTTCCATATCCCTCCCCCCCGCCCCCACTTTTACCATATGTACCTAATCTCACTGCTCTGTCTACCATCTGCCATTGTTTGAAGTATATGAGAATATAAGTTTAATCATAAAGATGGTGGCCCTGGCTGTGTGTACTACATGAATGTTCAACTTTCAGAAGATGAAGTGACCTCCAAATGGCTTACTGCTTTTCATTAATTTCTCTGTATAATTGAACATTTTTCGGCATCTCATTTAACAAACTGTTAAGCTCCTTATTGCACAGAAGGGCCATGTGATGCGCAGGGATTCTGAAATGCTTCCCCTCATTCACAGTTCTCCTACTAATATCCTGGGCATTATTAGTAGTTCACAAAGCCAGCACATTTTCTTTTTGATAAGTGTCCCTGTTCTGCCCTCCTTTGTCCACCTCCAAATGCCTCCTAGTACTTACAAAGAATAAAGCCGTGCTGCCTAACTAGTCTGGTGCATTGGATTGCTACCCCTACTCACTCAGTTGCCTGTAAGGGGATGTACTTATATCATGAAAGATAAATCCCAGCTAGAAATACAGGTCCCTGACAACCTAATCACTGAAACACTGTCAAGTAACCCCTAATTTTAAAGCAAGTGGTTAATTCCCAGCAAATTGATTTATGCACTGTTTGAGGTTTGGTGAGTTGTGTTGTTCATCTGTTATTACCATGAACTCAGCTCAGCCTATTCATTTAGACCACTGACACAACACAGTGCATCTCCCAAGAAAATTCCCTTTGTCAGCACATCTAGAATTTGCTAATTAAATCAACGATGGCATTATTCACTTTCTGCAAAAAGCAACTTCTCTCTCCTGCCCCCCTTCATATACATGTGTGTGCATGCTTATGCACACACCCAAGCATGATTTTTAGCTGGCATTTATAAAGGTGCTCGGTCCAAAACTTTGAATTATCTTTACTAATTGCTTTAGTCAGGTCTAGATCATCTGGTCATCTCAGCAGACATGAGCTGTCTATATGAATGAGAATGGGACAACAGAGGGATCCATATGATGCTCATAACACTCACGAGTCCCACTTTTCAGAGCACACCCCAAAGTGTGAATTTCAATACAATGGTAGGGTTGTCCAGCAAGTTCTCTTCTCGTCTGTGTTATTGCAGCTGGAGTGAATTC
The DNA here is from genome assembly GCF_001522545.3 of Parus major. Classification (NCBI taxonomy): domain Eukaryota; kingdom Metazoa; phylum Chordata; class Aves; order Passeriformes; family Paridae; genus Parus; species Parus major. The sequence continues at coordinate 93,128,233 of NC_031769.1, forward strand.
AAAACAATTCAGAATTCAGAAAAGACAGGTCATACCCCAAGACCATGATACCACTGCAACTCTTTGTACTATTTGGGGTGCAGACAATAGAAGAACGTAGAAATTAACCTTTTTTGAACATCTAGCAATTTTTTTTCAAAGACTTCTTACCTTGAGAGATTAAAAACTCTGAATAAGTGACCAAAATAAATCTATCTATGCTCAGAATCCTGCTTCCCTCTGTGTTAGGTTACATGTAAGGAAGCATTTATCTACACATAGATATGCTCTGGTAAAGGCCCTTGGTTGTGCTTGGGATGCTGTTTGCTTTGCAGAACCACCTTAATTCGGTCGTACCTTCCCCTGGGGACACAGTATGGCTTTTACCCCCGTGATGAATCCCCTGTTTCCTCAGCTGCTCTACAGACCACTGGCTTATTACAGCCAGGATGTTTGCAATGCAGCTGAGGAGAGAGGTATCTGCGATGCTCTATCTCCAGCTCAAAAAGGTATTCCTGATTCTTGTTACCTCCCCTCCGTGGTAGGTGCCTTATCCCCCATTGCCAAACCAGGATGCATCTGTTATTACAAGGATGTAAACAAGAAGGTGACAAGGAAATAGGAAGCTATTTAAAAACCAAATGGCTCTATCACTCTGGTCCATACATAAACCAGAGTGTGGCAACTCACCAACAGTACCTTCAGCCTCTAATTGCAGGAGAGAAGCTGTTTTTTTATCCTTCTGAAGACTGAATTGAAACCAAATTTCACTTTTCAAGATAAACTGACACCTCAGCCAGATCAGAAAAATAAAACCAAACAGAAACACTACACACCATGCCATAACCTTCCTTTTCAATGACAGGGTGTGCAGGGGTATGCAGAGGTGTGCCCTGCATACAGTTTTGCTGTATACCTACTGTCTTCTGGTTGGCAAAGATTTTCCAATATCACTATTTATGACTGACCCATTTGTGTTACTACTGAGACATAAGTGGTGCATGGTACCACCCCTTCCAAGCAGGTCTTGAGGTAACACCTCCTTAATCAAGTCCAAAGTATCCTCAGTTTTTTTTCATTCCATTTAATTCTGTTTATTGAAGCTATTTAATACCCTTGTTTAGTCAAATACAGTCTTGATGTATGCTCTTGGCCCGCTGTGGAAAGGTTACAGCATTTCATGCTTTCATTCTTCATATCTGAAGCAGCCGTGCAGTTTTTCCACCAACTCATTGCTTGCTAATGAACTTTTTTTTTTTTTTAAGCAGCCTGTCATTTTGTTTAATGTTGCAAAATAAGGCAGTCTTTAAGTGGGATCTGATTTTGCTAAGAGATGTCTAAACTTAAGTGAGATAATGGATGTAACAAAATACCACCAAATATGACAGCTTTGTTCTGCCAATGTAATTTGCTGATTCTGGAAACCAAACGCAGAACAGTCTGTGCCAGTCTTAGAAAAGAGGCTTGTTTGACAGATATAAACCTGCTTAAATATCAGCATACACTACATTAAATAGCAGACTTCTGCATTCGTTTGTGGGTTTTAGTCACTTGTCATAACACAGGGTTTTTATTTTATTTAAAATGTCTCGTTGCTCCTATCACTCTGGTGCCCAAATGCTGTTGGCTGCTTCCCCCTGCCCCCCATACCTAAAGCTGGAAGGGGATGTTTCTTGACAGAGACACCAACCTGCCCTAATTACAATAAGGTTAAAAATCATACTTACATCTTCATTCATTTCAGAAAAAAATAAAGGGTTTCTGTCTGCTGTGTTGTGGAAAAACTTTGGATTGGACTTGGTCATGTTCTTACTGCAGGTAAAGAAAAACTGTGTATGTTCAGAAGGGAAGCCTAGGAATACAAACTGTTCAGACGCTGCTGTTTTTTTCTTGTTGACTATGTGCCATTAGGGATGTCCCTAGAACCATGAAAACAGGGCCATCAGTATTTCCTGGTAGTCAGACTCTCAGTGGACTGTAATAATATCTGCATGCAGTTCAGATTCAGAGTGGTAAAGTATGTGATCAAAAGTTATTTGACTTACCAAGCTTCTTCATTCACTTGGATCTTTTTAATATCCTCCAACACATACACATATATAGACATACCAGGCTATCTTCTGTTAGACATACCGGGCTATCTTCTGTTTACTTGCTATTGACACTTCCACATTTATCAGGCTTATTTCACCTTACCTTATTCCTTCTGCCCACAGACTGCTTCCACAGTCTCTTCCTCCTCTCTGCAGTTCTCCCATATTGCTTTTTTACACTCTCCATTTTTCATATTTAAAGTTTTAAGATGTTTGGACCTTGGTTTTTAACAGCAACGTATTTCTTCACTTCAACATTGGTAAGGTCCTTGTGACGTTCCAGGTGCCGGTTCTGATACTCTCAAGTAAAATGAACTGTAATTGTCACATATTACATGTTGCCAGTATTTCCACAGTAAATTCTGCCCAGGAATGTGATGTTGGCAACCCTTTCTCTTGCAAAGGAGGTGTTTTCAAAATTATCACCCATGTTATAATTCTCCAGCACTCAGACCTGCCTTATGCTAATTTGCGTTCAGACACTTTGGATCTGAACATTAAATTATTATATTTTTTTTTTTAGATCAATGAAAATTAATGGTGCTATGACATTTCATCTCACTGAAGGATATACATCTAAATATGCTGTCCTGATCCCACTGAAAAGGATTTTTCCTAGAGACTTGAATTTTGCTTTAATTCTGTTCTTACTTTTATGGATTAAGTTCAGGGAAATCATAGATTTTTAATTTATTTGAATCAACAAACTTACAAGTCTCTTATTTTAATAGTAAATGAAGCTATATAATAATTAAAAAGAAAGACAAAAGTAAATCTACCCCACAATTTAGAATTGCATCCCTCAATCCAGAAAATACCTTTCATATTCTGATATACAGCAGATATTTCTGGTTTTCTTAACAGTCTTATTTTGTTAGTATTTGATATTTTAAATTTAAATGAATGAAGCAATTAAGCCCAGACCTCTTTAGAGAACCAAGTCAGTACCAGTCTTCTCTTTCCCTATCCTACTAAGATCATGTAGTGTAGAGTCAGTGGCTTATTCATGACTCTTCTTTCAGTCACATAGCAGAAGGAATCATGAGACCCTGCCTTGGCTGCTGAGGTCGTGTAATTGTCCTTTGTCTCATTATGGAACTGAAAATTCGCAAAAGGCTGAATACAGAACCATTATTCTGGCCATGGTGTAGTCTCTGGAGACTCTGTTATTCTTTCCAAATGTGTATGACATGTGAGGTTTACTAACGTTCTTCACAAACCTGACAATGTCAAACACCCTGCAGCCAGCAGAGCTCTGCCTGTGAAAAAGCGTGGGGGACATGGCACGGTTTGGACAGGTATGGCACACAGAAATTAGACCCTGGAGTAAGTCACACCTCTCTCCCAGAGAAGCACTGGTGAAACACAGTGAAGGTCCCCCACCCTCATCTACAAGCATGCATTAGGCAGCATGGAGGGTGCCAGGTGGAGACAGAGGGTAGGCCTCTAAAGAGTGGACCTTAAAATCTGTGAGATTTTTCACACCACAAGAGCTGAACTGTAGGAGTCAGTGGGATCACAAAACTAAGCGCTTTAAGCACTGTGTCCTCTAACAAGAACAGTTATTCAGATATTGGTAACGTACTTATATTTATAGCCACTGCTAAATGACCCAAGGTGGATCATTTTCTATCATAAAGACAAACCTTGTCATTTTACACATTTTAGCAAAATTGCAAATTGCTGGTAATCTAGCAGTGGGATTCCTTACTTAATTTTAAAGCAGTAAACCTCTCTTTCATTGTGCTTATAAATTTCCTGTGCCTCAAAGATTTAAGATAGAGCATCTTTGTTACTATTTAAGTCAGAAGCATGAGCAAAGCATATTTTTGTGAAATCTCAGTAGTTCCTTCTGAAAAGACTTCCTGGAAGTCTTGACGCTCATCATTTTAGGAGTGTCCAAAAGAAAGAAAGAAAATTCTGACTTGACACAGCAAAGAACATGTCTGAAGGTCACTTTATTTTTGTCCTGGTAGGAGCCTCTAGAAACCATGCAAATTCAGTGGTGCTGGCATATTTTTCTCAAGATGGATGGACTGACAAATCCTGGAAAATTTAGGTTCATATTTAATTTGAGCAGTGATAATGAAAGACAAGATGTTTTGTTTAACCCTTCATGCCTTCAGCACCCACAAACCATATACTTGTAATAAATAAAGTTGACTCCGAGTGTATAGCTCTAAGGTATAGTTCCCACTGAGGCAGATGAATCTGGCATAAGGAGAGATAGAGGGAAAGCTTCACATTATTTTTCCACTAGACATTACTTTTAACTATGAAAACAAGAAACTCTAAGCATTAGGTAGCATCTGCTGATTAGTGACTCAAAAGCAAGTTCCACAGACAGATATAAAAGGTGATTAGTGAGAACTTTGCTTTTGTTTTCCAAAGGGTCCCAGAAGCCTAGCAACATTGCTGGTCTCTGACACACATGGAAATTCGCTGATCATAATCCTATGGGAAAGAAAATGCACTTTATTACTAAAACTATTCAGAACAATCTATCTTTTTTGAAGGCCAAAACTGAGAGAAGCTATTTAAAGTGAATTTAATGTGACTTCCACTATAGAGGATGGGAAGCCAAAAGGAGAAGTTAAAAAAAAATAATCAATGCATGCCAGGAGTCAGAGAACCACCCACTCATCCAGGCAAGACAGAGAAGAGTGCAGGAGACACAGCTGCCAGATAAAATACATTACAAACCGAATGAGATCCAAAATATTGATGATCCTAGCCATCAGCAGAAACAGGAGAACCAAGAAAATTTAACTACATCTGCAGAGTCTAAACCTGAATTAAAAATGAGGGCTGACTGCTCAGGTCAAACAAGCCTCATCATCAGGAATCCAAGCAAAATAGAGGCTTTATTCCTCTATTTTTATGGACACCAAATTGTTCATACTATACAAATTACCCATTGCTTCAGCAAGGCTACATGAGTCAGACTGTCTTATTCAAAACTATTTGAGGCACTAGATTTGAGTTGTAAGTTTGGTAGTTTCCTTTCAGTCTCTTAGAACACAGAGCTGGAAAGAAGCTGGATGATGTAGACAAGGTTAAATATTTATTATATATAAATATATAAATATTTAATCTGAACCTTACCTACAGAGCAGACATGTCATAACTCTTGTCCTGTGAACATCACCAGGTCAGCAAGGCTACTTCTTTCAGACTGGACCTCATTAAGTTTTGCACAAGCCTTCCAACACTCCCATCAAGGATGCAGGTCTTTGGGTCCTGTTTTGGAAAAGCATGTATTGACCAAAACTCACTTCAATTACACCAGTAAGAGCACTCTCATGTCTGAAGTCAGCTTCAAACTAACTGGTATGAAGTAAAAAACACTTTGGTTCTGTGGGAGGGCTTTTTGTTCATCCTTCAAGGCAGGTAGGCCAACATTCTAGTACTTTGGTGTATGAGGGTCTAAAACTTGACTGAGGTAGTGAATGTTGTTGCATCATTATCAGAGGGAGTTTGATTAATTAAAATTGAAGGGTGGTACCAATAAGAGTTCCTCTTGAAGCTTATATAAGAGATAACCTGTCCTCTCTTAATTAAAATACCATGTGTAGTTAATTATTGCACAGCACAAAGCTATATAAACTATTAGTCTTCAAAACATATTTTAATCTTAATTTTAGCTTTCTTGTCTCCAAACCCTCAGAGGGATGTTTGTGGCTACAGACTCATTTGCAGGTACAAGGTTTTTAGTTGTTGTTCCTTTTTCAGTTCAGCATTTCCAATGTGACTCCCAGAGATGATGGGAGTGCTCTCCTCACCCGACACAGGGTCTTCCAACTCCATCACCAGGAGGTAGAGAAGTGACTTTGCATGTGCTCTGAATGCAGCTTGGGGATTAAGGGCTGTTATATTCCACCCATACTTGAAGAGCAGAACTAGGGCAACCGCAAGGCTTTGCAGCTGGGTGTTGCTTATAAGTACTTCATGGGTTTGGCATTGATATTCAGAAAAATTAACAGAATAAACTTTGGCCTTTGGTGCCTCTTATGCTTCAATATGATACAATATTGTCTACATTTTTTTTCCTGGAAAGCTTTTACAGACATTGGAAAATGGTGGTTGATAATGCTGGGCTCCCAAAGGGTTGTCAGAAACCTTTCTTCTAGTCCTCTTAACCTAATTTTTGCATTACACTTACCACTTTGACCCTAACATGGAGCAGGAATGTATGATCAAGGTTACTTTGCCATAGTGCAAACACTGTAGTTTGTCACAAATATAAAACAGGGTGACCCCAGAATTCAAAGACTCTCCTGTTTGTCCTAGTAAATGGAGAATAAAATGTATTAGTCTGTAATAGAGAGAATTTTTGGTAACCTTCCTGCAGGAGATGCCCAGAGTGAATGTCCTTTAGCAGTTCAGTAAAAAAGGCTTATAAACATGTTTTCTTTAAGCCTATGTACACAATAGGGAAAACCATATAATAGAAGTGGATTATTCAGAAAAATGTTTTGCTGAAAACTTGATAAAAAGCTTCTGCCATGGTCCCATGGCAGAAGCTTAGTTCAAAAGAAGAGGAAAAGAGACTGCTCACCACTTACAACCCCTTATCTCACAGATGTTATCAAGGTTTCAATTCAGCCTTACCAGCACTGAAAGCAGGAAGAAAGAACTTCACAGGCACGATTACTCCTTGCAAATTTCCCCCCTTGAGCCTCAAAGTGTGTCTCATTCAGGGGAGTCCCAAACAGTTTAATTCACCTGGTAAAAATATTATTGCCATTAGCAATATGGACAACTTTCTAGCTAGAAAGGAATTACAGTTGGCAAGGGCCTGCACCATGCAGCACACACAGATGTCCCTACAAAGGAAGCAGAATATTTCACATCACCTTTGCCCTCTTGCAATGGTGCCTGGTTTTCCCAGGGAGCCCAGAACTTGGCTCCTCTGCAATCCTGACTCCAAACTCTGCCTGCCCTGGCCCTTGGAGCCTGCTTTGAAAGGGCAATGAGCCATTCCTATAGCCTGACTGCAATCTTTATTGAATAAACGAGGCAGATACCCCTTTTAATGAATGAAACAACTTCCCTTTTATTATAGTAGCTTAGACAAAAAAAAAAAAATGGGGGTGGAGAGAGTTCTAATAATTCAGGTATGATTAAAAAGAGGATATTTACTGGCTTGTAGGCCTTGGGGAGAAGAAAACAACACGGCAGCATAGTTTCTATATACATCCCTAGGGAAAAGTTCAAGAAATAAGAAAATGCATATAACCATTGTTCGTGTGCATTATGCAAGCTTTAAAAAAAATAGATAGGGCTGAGTTTCAGAGTATCAGGAAAAGTATTTGGTCTGCATTTAAGTGAGAAGGATTAGCTTGCATGATGTTGATTTATAAATGGCAACAACCAATCCCTTATATTCTCTCCTGCAGCCATCTCTCCTGCACAGTAATTCCCAATGTTCCCTTTTGAAAGCCCTTGATACTCAGTTAGCCCCGAGGTATAATGTTTGATAATATAACTACTGCTTCTGTCACTGCGTTTTGTACAAACGCATTATATGTGGCCCAGAATGGTAAAGATTTATGTATGGGTATGGAAAATAAAAATCAGCATTGATTAAAAGCCCCAGATAGACCATCCAATCCCGCCCAGAGAACATCAGTTATTTTGCATTTTGACGTGGCGATTGATAACTCATAAATGCAAGCAGGAATGACAAATGCGGATGGAAACTGGCTTTGACAAAAACGATAACAGTATCAGTCTCGAGGGGCGATGGAGGTATAAGCAGGAGCTGTTTAAAATATTTAATCATTTTATGAAGGCTGCAAGATGTTGTTTGACCCTGAAGGAGTGTGAATGTCACATGGATCAGAAATTGCCAAGTCTTTGAAGTGAAATAAAAAAAATGGTGTTATTATAGATCCTTCTTGACATCCTATCATTTTTGTATAGGATTAAAAATATGTATACAAAGCTCTAGATAAAGGACTCCGGCAAAAGATGTCTTGGTTGAAGGGAAAAAAAAAAGTAAAGACATACTGTTGTGAATTTTTACTTCAAAATCCCAAAGCGTCTCTTTTATATTCTTCTGGAATGGCATGAATAGAACCAGCAGCCCCCTAGTAAAAAGACTCCTTTGGTTTTTAACTACAGGGTAAATTACGCTTTACTTTTGTTACCTTGGGTCTGACTTTTGGTCTTCAAAAGAAAATCTTTTCTTTTTTTTTTTTTCCCCTTGTACTTAACTGAGCGACGGGTATTGTGTGTGAATGTATATAAGTACATCCATATGACCCCTAGCTGTAACACTACATTAAACATATTTATTTTATTATATACACGCACAAAGGTATGCAATGTGCAAGGTGTGGGGGTTTTTTATGGGAGAGGGAGGAACTGGCAACTCAACAATGAGTTGATACACTTAATTCTTATCTACATTTGTGTTTTCAAATTTTCCAGGTCTTCCAGAAGACCTGGAACCTAACCAGTCAAGAAAAAGTACCAAAGCCACAAGTAAATTCTGAGTGAATATTCCCATATGAATGAGGATTAGTTTATGTTTCACTGTGGTATATCAGCAGATGAAATATTACACTGTATATTTCCTCTTTATCTGGTGTATTTCTTCCCTCCCTCTCTCTTCCATACCCTCAACTCTCCCTTAAGCAACTGGGCTTTGCTTTATTTTATTATTTGAATTTTGTTTAGTCAGGGGCATATGGATGTTTAGAAGGACGTTTATTTCAAAGGGGGGGGGCAGATTTCTGAAAACTGTGGTTCTTTTAGGATCTGGTTTTGTCTTGTCCTTGAAATATGCTCTTTCTTTTCTTTTTAGTTTGGCCTGTTCCATATATTTCTTCAGGGCAATTAATCATTTAGACTCGACATATAATTTGTTTATTCAGTAGTTATATATATGCAACCTTTCTTTTTTTCCCTCCCATTAAAGATTTTGCTTTCCTATCACAGAGGTTTTCATGAAACCTCTGTTTTATGCCTTTTCCTAATATTCACTACTAGAAGCGTGCAAAGATCTTGCTTCCTTTATGTTAAGTTCCCCTCACCCTGCCCAAACCACTAGGAAATTGCATATATTCAACTTCCAAACAGACCCCTCACGGTACAGTGCGGTCACAGCTCTTTGTGTATCCTGCACGAGCTGATCCTTTTATTTGCTTAGGATAGCACAGATGCTTTGTTCCTTGCCGTAGAAGGGATTCTGCCTATTCTCATTTACATGTCCCATTGATTTCAGCTAAGTACATACAGTACATGGTATTGCAGCAAAGACTATTGGAAATATCTCTGTTATTGCAGCATGCTGCACACTCTGCAGCAAATCTGCACCACAATAAACCTCTTCCTGCAGCATCCAGAGATCCTCAAATAGCAGCAGGAGGGAAATGCCTGATGGTGTCCTGAGTGATACGTTACATTTGACTGTCACTTCTGGTCTGTCTGCTGGAGCTGTTCCATCCCAGTTATTTATTAAAGAAATTTCAGGGTCGTTTGGGTTTTTTTCCCTCCCATTCTTATGAATTCCAGACCTTTTCCTCCTCCATTCACAAGCGAGCTCCCCTCTGAAGTCTGAATGACAAGCTGAACTTCGTGATCTTAACATAGATCCTTACAACACACAGCTTTTTGAATACTTCCACAGGAATATTTCATACTGACGGACAATGCCAGAAAGGACATATGCTTTTGTTGCTGTTTTACTCGCTCACCTTCCCTCAGTATGTCCCAGTCACGTCCAGGACTGTTGATTTTAATTTGCCATGTCTCCTGGAAACAACAGGAGAGCATTCCTTTCAAAAGGGACTGAATTTGTCCCACAACATTTGCCTCTATTTTAAGCTAATAAAATTCCTCCCTGCCATTTTTTTTTTCCTTTTTTCCCTGTCACTGCAAGAGGGTCTGTCTCTCTAATGACACAGGTGGATGTGGTACTTGCCAAGGGGAGCAAAGTATTAGGAGCAGAAAAATATCTACTGACATTTCACCACGTGAGTGGCTTTGGGATGGCACAGGGAACACTCTTTCTGGCAGCAAAATCCTCAGGCCAGGTCCTTGCTGTAGACAGGGTATTTTCTGTTCGGGCCAGTACACAGCAGGGCTGTGACTGACACCTCAATGTCACCTCCAGCTTTGAGCCCATTTGCAGTTGAAAGTGCCAGCAATGGTGGGTCAGCTTCCTTCTCAGAGGAGAGAGCAAAACCCAGCTTGTCCAACCAGGAAAATTCAGATAAATTCAGCTCACTTAAATTTTCAGTAGCTCCTACTCCTGTTTAGATGTGTGTACTTTTAAAATACAGGTGAAAGCAAACAAAAGAGAGATATTCTGTACAACCACAATCTCCAACTTAGATATCTAACTGTTTTTAATTGGAACCATAAGTTATTCAACCATCAAAATAAATGATGGTCAGAAAGTAGCAGCTGACTTTATAAACTGGATCCATTAAACGGACCTTGCATGCATTTAACCAGCTTTGCACCCATCTGAAATGAGAAGGTTTTTGTGCCCACCGTGTGAAATCTAATTCTGCCATTGATCTTTCTTCTGCAGTCATCCCACCTTGCTGCCTGCCTTCTCCCAGAGACTGTCATCTGTCATTCTCCATTTTCACACCACAATGGGACAGCACTTTGGCTTGCCAGTTTTATTTTCCTGAAAATGCAAGTATAGGTAAACCATGACACTCATGAATTTATGATTAATTTGTGGATGAATGTGTGTTTCTCGTCAATTTTTCTTTTTTTATTTTTTTTTTAAATAAAGGGGTAATTTGTTAAAATTCTGCCTTGGTATTCTTGACTCTTGACAGCTAAGGAATGACAAGATTTCCTGGAAGGTACCCATTATTTCAGAGTAGACCAAATCTTAAACAAAGAATTATTAAAGATAGTGAAATATTTTGTTTAGGACAGTGCAAGATTTTCCTATCATCAGAGAACTAAAACACAAAAGAATTTAGGTTAGACCAAGCTGACCTGATTTTCTAACTTTTCCACAACCTCTTAGCAACCTGTAGTGGTCATTTTCCTCACAGTTCTTGTCCTCAAGCCTCCAAATTCTTTTCCCCCTGGGGATTTCTTTCATGCAGCTCTTTAAACCTGTGTGTTTTCTCGTTGGCCTATTCCTCCCTCAACCCATCCCACAGGATGCTTAGTTTGGAAACCTCTTCAGTATAAATTCAACCCACAGAAAACACTCCCATTTGGAAAGAATGGAGGAATGCCTAGGTAGCTTGCTGCAATGGTTGAGTCTTATGATTTTTTTATTAAAAAATTAGCTTCTTGTGCCAGGTAATCTGCCACCTTCTGTGTTATGTGTAGATCTGCTGAGGCTGCATCATATAAACCAAACAGAGTTTGGTCAGCATATTTAATTCACCCTTGTTTCTTTGACTATCATTTGTTTATCAGGAAAAGACTGGTCCAGACCTTAATCAAAATGAAGAAAATGAAATTCCTACTAATTAGGGAGTTCTTAGCACTTGCTAGATCTTTTCAAAGATGAAGAGGTTAATCATTTGCAGTCAGACAGTAAGAAATGAACCTCTTGTCTCTTCCTTCATCCTCTATGCGGTTCCTCCATTTCAACATCCTTGTTACTAAATCTGAGACAATGTGTAATTATACAGAAGGAAATCTCTCTGGGGTATAGCTGAAGTTGCTTAAATTGTGCTGATTTACAAAGATGAAGGATTTTTATTTTTTTTCCCCCATCTAGAAAAAAAAATTACCTTTATTTCATAATGGCAAACAACCTCCTGCAAAGTCAACTCCTTTTCTGAAAGTCATTGCTAGTTTTATAATTTCTGAGTCATTAGATAACAGATAGAACTCCACACTTAGTGGTTTCAAATGTTTATGGTCTGCAATTCATTCTTAATGAGCTCTCTCCATGTCTTTATTCTTCTTCACACCCTCCTGCTGGGAAATGTCTTACTCTGCCTTGGCTTTTGTTAATGATTCCACAATCATTTCAGAGCCATTTCTTCTGCCTTATGTAATTCTGACACTGCATAAGAGCCTGGCTCTGCAGCCTCACAGTTGGAAATGTAACCTTTAATGTATTAATTTCTCTTGCTCAAAACAATTTAACCTCTGTCTTGGTTTTGTGATTGCTAAGTGTTCCAATTAAATGCCTCTTTCATTTTTTGTCCTGGAGGGCTTGATCTTACCAGTATTATGTTTAACATACCCTACCTAGCAAATGATGAGCACTCCAGGGTCCCCTCAAGTGTTCTTTATCAATCCGTTATCTATCTCATGAGTTTCTGTCACATTTTCAAAACAACAACAACAGAAGAGATTAATTAAACTACTTTTAAACACTAAATAACAAAAACCACTACAAGTGGAAACAAATAATTACATAGCAGGAGAAGGAGTAATCCAGGAGGAATAAATGCATTCCCCCCCAGCCCCCTGATCAATAGTAACCCCTGAATGCTATTTAAATGCTGGATCTTCCACATCAGGTTGCAGCCGGGATCAGGAGTTGTAAGAATGTGAAAATTAATCACAGTAACAAAAAGTCTCTCTGTGCTTGTCTTTTTTTATTTCACCACCTGGCACTTAACAAAAAAACATGCCCAGCAAGTTCTGAGAGGTTTTGAACCAGCATCCAGCAGGAAAACACTTTTCTGAACAGAAAGAGGGAGTAGGAGCAGGGGGAAGGTGGAAAGTGGAAGGATTGGAAAAATATCTTCAGATAGGTCACTACCCCATTACTATTCAGATAGGTCACTAGCACCATTTTTAGTAAATGGTATGACTAGCTGTCTGTCAGCTGCTCCAAAGGGAAAATTCCATATTTTCTGTTTCTTCCTAATTTCTATTTGCCCCAAGTCAAACTTATTTTTGCCATCAGCTTTATTACATCAGCTATTAAGATTTCTGTGTAAAGTAAATGAAAGAGCAATAGAACATTGCCTCAGCTGATTCCATGCCTGTTTATTCCCTGCTATGACCAAAGTGCTGCCTACGTGTATCTGGACTCAAAATGCTGTGCAAGTGACCCAAGAGCAGAGGTAACAGGAGCAGCAGGCTGGCTTGTGTCACGAGTGCTGGGGGCTGTGCTCAGGCTGCCCACTGATGGTGGGTAGCCGGTGCCATCACAGCTTCTGTGCCCAAATTCAGGGCAGCAGCAAGCACCTGAGGTGACCCACCACTCCCCAGGCCCCTCTGTGAGCAGGCAAATGAAGGAACAGCAAGACTTCAGCCAGGCATCTGAGGCAGAGGGAAATGGCTCATGGTCCCCAGCGCTGTTTGCTGATGCTTGCAGCTGTAATTCCAAGTACTTCCCAGACAAACGAAATTGATATTGGTGTGCATGCTTCACAGGCATTATCCGAAAGCAGGAAAGGATACAAGTCATAAGGAATTATTTCAATGCTAATGACACTAGCTCAGTCATGATTTCTTTTCCAGCCATCCATCCCCAGAGGCAGTTCAAAAGCAGCCCAGGGAGAACCACACCACAAGTGCAGCCTGTCCTCCTTGCTCTTTCATAAGCACTTTCTGGACTCTAGAAAAAGGAGTAATAGCTTTGGCATGTTTCTTGACATTAAGGATGGAAGTGTCCCTCTCTCTCTCTTCCCCCCCCCCCCCCCCCTAACAAGCAGCTGGTCTGGGCTGAGAGTGGATATTGGTTTCTAATCCCACCTCTCAATTGCAAACTCAAAAAGCTTTAACTCTGCACTTTTCACAGGTTGCAGGGTAGGGTGTTTGTCTGAGACCTCAATAGACCTCCAGGAGGAGCATGGGAATGTCAGACAAAGCCTTGCACTTTACTGAGCATGCACACTCCATCCCTGTCTCCCTACTGCAATCTTCTGACTGCGCTCACAGCACTGTCTTCCCTGCTAGGGAAGTTGATAATTTTTCCTTTAGATTTTGTTTTCAGCTTTCTGCTCTTTTAGTGGGACCTGTCAAGCTCATCTCTGAAGGATCAAATCTCCTTCTGCAAAACACTGCAGCTTCCAAAATCATTAAAGGAGTGGCTCAGGTATTTACCACTGGCACGAGACTGAGCACCTCTTGTCCTGAATTCCCTTAGTTTTTGAGGTGCTTCCACCAAGATGATATTGCAGTAAGTTTTGCCATAATGTTTCTAAATTGCTTGGAGTGCTGGTCAGGCAAGTGCCTGACTGCCCATAGCTCTATCATTGTGTGGTAGCTATGCTCTCAGGCACAGACACAAAAAAAGGGATCATTTAGTTGCCCAGACAAAAGTAGCTTGTGTGGTTAGAAATTTCCTAAGTATCCACACAGTAACTGGGACATACGACAAGGGACCTGTGGGAGACCCAGCCAATAGCAAACCTGGCAGCTGAGGGACCAGAAGGATGGCCAGGGTGTCTCAGATGGTCCTATATACCTTGGTTTGGGCAAATGAGCTGTGCTTAAAGTATCTGAAGCTCCTTAAATGAATGATGAAACTTTTCATGTGCAGGGAAGCCAGTTTCTGTAGTGCTACAATCTGGCAGGAACAAAGGAAGGCACCACTGTGAGCTGGCAGGATGGCATTGCCCCCTAGAAGTCAATACTTACAAGGGATTGACAAATGGATGCAGATCTTCCTCATCCCCAGACTAATGAAGAGTCAAAGGAAGCAGGTCAAAGTTTGCAATGTTCAGCTCTCTTCTATTGCTTCATGTCCACATTTCCACACAGTGAGGAGACCTTTTCAGCAGTAATGAGATCTCAGCATCCTTTTCAATTACATTGTGGCCATGGAAAGCTCTTGAATAAATGCATTTTTATTTTCAGACTTGCAATTTTTTACCTGTATTTATCACAACAACTCCTGCAATCACAGCAATGAGGTTTGGTTTTAGCAATTATCTGCTACAACAGCATCTCACTTACTTGCCTCTTGTTTAAAAAGCAAAACCCTGTCTGCTCACAGACCATAGCACTTCAGAAAGAGATTGGTAATTTTTAGACTGACGTTTTACATTCATGGATGTTACACATTGGCAAGCTCAACCTATGGAATGTAATCTTTGGTAAAACTGAAATTACAAATGTTGCCCCCCTTCAAAAGGAACATGTGGCTCACTGACAAAAGCATATTTAATTGTGTACTGGAAATCTTCTGTGAGGAAGTGTGATGTCTAGGGAGGCTTTTGAGATGAGATTCATCTGATGACATGCCCTTCACTGTGGACCTTCTTGCTAAGTCCTGTATCCCTACATGCTTTAGCACAACACGACCTTCCTCCTAACTGGAGTCTCGGAGCACAGGATAAAAGGAAAAAAGAAAAAAAAAAGGGAAAAAAAAAAAAAAAGAAAAAAATAATCACACAGCTGATTCAGGTAAAAGTCACACATTCAGAGTTACACTGAAACAACTATTTGCTAATGGTTTGGAAATCAATGCTTGTTTAAAATATATTGATGATAATAATAATTTAAGCTCTTCATTACTATCATTTGAACTATTACCTTTTTTCTGCTTGTAACATTGTATACTATGAGAAGTAAATTAAGTGAACACTTGAGGCATCCTCTAACTTTGGATAGGTTTTATGATTCTGTGAGAATATACCAGCTATATTTCATTTCTCTTGAGGATTCTACTCTTGAGAAAATGGTTTAAAATTTTCCAACATAATTGGGCTTTCACTGGAAAATTAGGAGTTCATTTAAATAATTTATTTCACATAAAGTGTCTTTTTATGTAGAAATTTTCAACTTTACGTTGTAAAGGCAAGAACTTCAAACCCAAGAACTTCAATTTCCAACACAAACTAAAATAATTTAGTTTAACAATAGAACATCTTTGAAAAAAGCCTCTCCATTTTCAATGAAAGAAAAACAAATTGTATGTGGGCAAAATGCTATTTCCTAATAGTTCTAGAGCTGACCTCTCCAGTGAAGTTAATGGACCAGATCATAAGGTATTTATTCAGTATTCTCTTGGGAATTTCTCCAGTTTTACACATGCAAATGCCAAATACCCGAATATTAAGTGTATGAACCTCTGAACATTACTTTGTGGAAACAGTAGTTGCTCAGCATTTATCAGTCTGTGTAACAAACTTCTTCACCCATGGCTGACTATCATCAGATGATGAATGCTCATGCAGTTTTTCTCAAGCTGTGGGATGGAATAATACTGCAAGGCACATTTTTTTTCTGTGAAATAGTCTTCTCACAGAACTATGCTAAAGCTGAGCTGCTCATTCTATATACAAGAGAACTGAACAGGCGGTATTTCTGCTTTTGCTGATCCAGCAAGAAAGACAAGCAAAATGGCTCTCCTGGGTTAGAATCTGTCCAAAAGCAGCAGGGAATGTAAGGATAGGTCTCCTGTGCTTTGAGAAAGGAAGTTTCTGCTGGAGCTTGTATGCTGCAGCCAAAGTTAATTAAGAGTCCAAAATCAACTTAGAAAATTAATAGCATGGTTTTGTTAAAGCTTAGCTCTGCAGAAAAAAAATCTCTGATATACCTGCAAGATTTTGTACAAACAAATATACACAAACCTAAGACAAGACATTATAACTTCAATAAAGTTGTCACTGCCCAGCAGTTACCAAGAGGTACCTTTCACAATGGATCAACGTGGTCAGATAGCGGCAACAACAGAGAGTTCAGACACTTTTATCTCCTAGTTGCATGTTCTTAGATTGTCTTTTCAAATGCTTACATGCAAATAATGAAAACAACTTCCCAGCTGCTGAAGAGTCTTGGCAGAAGGGTCCTCTGTACAAGAGATGAGAATTTTGTGATTATCACCTATGGATTAATTATTGTCAACAAGTATCATAAAGCCAACCTGTTCTCATGCAGTAATAGGCTGTGTGAATGGAACCACGGAGCACAGCCCTTTGCCACATTGCTGTTCACTCCAGACTACAGTCAGAGTCTCCAGCAAGGGATGGTGGGTGCCTGCTGACAGGCACATGGGCTTGGAAACCTCCCAAGCACGTCACCATTCCCACTTCTTCCCTCCAACATCAGCTTCCCAATAGAGTAACCAGCTGAGTTGTCCTAACAGACAAACAGCACTACTAAAAAGAAAAAGGAAAAAATAAAAGCCCAAACATTATAGCCTGAATGCTTTACTGGAAAAAAAAAAAAAAAAAAAAAAAAGGGAAGATCAGACTCTATGGGTCTCATCTGTAGCTCTTTCTCAACCAGGTGACCCTACCACCACCTTTCTCACTGTGTGGCCACGTGCTGGGGTTTGTCTGGTACAGTGCTGTGTAAGGCTTTGTGCTCCTCTGGGCAATGCTTGTGTAATAATAATGACGATTTCTTGCAGGAAGCTCACTGTACAACACTTACCATTGGGTTTAACATTTCCCCTCCTCCCAGCATTCAACAGGGAGTATTTAAGATAATATCAGAAAGTTGCTAAAGAAAGTTTGAAATAAGTAGATGTTGTAATCTGGCAACCAGGTTCAGTCTTTTCGTGCAGTGCTAGATTTAATAATTTATAAATCAGTGGCATGAACAAAGCAAGAACCAAAACAGAACTACCCATTTCAAAAGTGTAAAGACAGTTAACCTTTAAACAGATGGATAATTCCAGACAGCACTGTAAAATTAATAGAGCCTAAACTGTAGGTCTCAAAGCTGCAGAATACATCTTGGGAGACCATGTTTTTGAGATCATCATAAATCAATTTTTTTCTTATCAGTCCCTTATGCATAAATCGACTACAAGGCCTGCTAGGTTATGAATATGTATGTCATGACATGACAACTGATCCAGTGCTCCAGTATCAAAAGTCCTGTGATCTTATTGCTTATACTGAACCATCAGCTTCTTCACATCATGCAGAAACAGTTACAACAACAATATGAAGGCTGGACTGGGAAAAGGTAAGAAGATGCTTTCTGCAGGGGAAATTTTAGTCAATGAAAGCACAGAATCTCTTAAGGAATCCCATTTCTATCTTTGCATTATTTGCAATTCTTTTCCTCATTAAATCACGTCTTTACAGAGACATTTTGCTTTCCCCAGCTAAAATCTTCCAGCTTTGGCAAGGAACAGAAGGCAAACTGTGAACTACCAGGAAGCTGATGGCTTTTTCTGTCTTCATGAACATACATGCCCTGTCCACACAAAAGAACAAACCTGACCATGCTTCAGGATAGTGTAAACACACACCCTACAAAAACACACACTTAACAGGAAAAAAAAATTACTAGAAAACATATTGTTTTGCCTTGCCTTAAAAAGCACTATTGAAAACACATTCCATGAAAAGATGCATTTGCAAGTGCAGGATATGATCAAAATCCAAGTGAGAATGAGGGCTGGGATGGAAGTGAAGCTCAGAGAGTGATGTTACATAGCTGCCAGGCTCAGATACGCCCGTCCCTGGGAGACACTTTCATTAGCAATAGGGAAGATGATGGCTGTGGAATAAACATGAAACTTGATCTGATGATCTCTTGCCTTGATACTACATAGACCGCTGCTAATTATGAAGCTGCCTGACAAGCAAATAGTGCTCCATATTTATAACAACAGACAAAATCAGCCAATTTGTCATTTTAATGCCTGATATAACTTTGAATTTTCCATAAAAGCAGCAAGGAAATTAGGACCAGAGTTTACAGATAAAAAAAATAGAGGGGAACATATTTCTCTGGATTCCCAAAGGTCTTTGTATTTTTCTCTCATCCCACAATACTTCTTCACTCTGGTCTCTGCAGAAATTACTTTTTACTCCTTCAGTCACAGAGATATGGAGGTTCTCTCACACAGTAACAGCAAGGCAGGGCAACACAGTGAAGCCAGCCTGCTGTAAAACCCATGCAAAGAAACAATGAACTGGTATCATCTGGAATTATGTCCTCACTTTCATTTGCTCCCATCCTGGGTAGGCAATGGGACCTTATGTGAACAAAGGCAAATAAAAGGACATAGAACCAGGAGATGTGAACTCACTTTAATATTAAAAAAAATGGGTATCAGCCAGCAACAAATGGGGGGGTTTTCAGTCCTCCTTGCTTTCACAGAAACACAGGCAGCATACATAGAAGCACTGCAATACTAGAGGTGACTTGCTCACTTTACACACAAAAAACTTATTTGAACAGACACATGCTGAATAGAATATACAACATAAAGCTTCTAAGCTATATGTGACCCACTTTTTCAGATATCTACTGCCTCTGAGTGCTCAGTATCACATTAACATAAATGCCATTAAGTTTTGGCCCTGTATCATCTTTATTTTTTATAGATATATAATTATTGAGAAGAGGCTGTTAACTTTTTATGGACTTTAAAAATAGTCTATCAGTTCTCTCTATCTCACTTTGTTTAAGGATTCACCCAGCAGAACAATTGTGTTGCTGCCACACTGCTCTACTTTACAAAAAAAATATGATTCTGCTTCATGGAGTGAGGAGAGATCCCCTGCACCCTCTCAGGTGCACAGACACGGGGTACACACAGCAACCAATACTGACTCATCACAGTCATGGGCACAGCCAACCCTTTAATTTGAGAAAGCTTGGCGCCTACTTTTAATGTATGTTATAACCTCAGTAGTTCTGCAACATCATAAAAATAATAAAGAGCAATGTCCCATGTCTAGAAACAGAAATTATTTCTATCGGAATTTATGCATTCAGTGTAATTAATTCCTATTTTTTTTTAGGATTTTTTAAACTAGGAAACAGTCACTCAGTTCCAGCAGAAGATATTTTAAAAGCTTCTTTTCCAGTTTTTAAAAAAATTGAATTTGCCGTTCCATCTCATGATGGTATGGAGCAGAATTTTGCAGGGTGTTTAAGCATATTTTTATCCCATAATTTTATCTGGAGTGACCAAAAGAGACACTCAGCATAAAATTTCATGTGTCCAAAAGATGAAACAAGGTCTCAACTACCATTTACTTGATGTTGTTTTTTTTTATTTTCCCCACAAAATAGGGAAGAATTACATTAGTATATATTGTGCACAGACAAGTTTACCTGAGATTTCCCTCTTGATATGGCCAGAAAATCCTTCTTAGGGAAAATGTACATGTTGAACACTTAAAAAATAACTGAGCATTTTAGATGTTACTTTAAAAAAATGTGGTATTTTACTTGCCACCACCTCCCCAAAACTATTATTTTTCCTGCTGTGTTTAGTAGCTGAAATACCTCAGTGTTTTCACTGAGCATTACCATGTTTACAATAAAAAGAAAGCCCTATGGGAGTCTCATTTGATTTCATTGCACTGTTTATAAATTAACAAGAAATGGAGACTGTTCTGAATGGCAGAGACAAAGAGAAGATACATACACACTGGGAATTCTGTAATGGCAGAACAAACTGATCTCTGATGATAAACAAATCCCTGACCAGGGATGGCTGGTTTGGCCAAGGCCTCTGTATCCAAGACATAATGAGAGGTCACGGTGTGGTGTGGGCTAGTGCAGACAATGACAGAGGTTAAGTCTGGCTGATGAAATCCCAATTAATTGACTGCACTTTCTGTTGCTATCTGTGGAGGTGACTGGAAGCAGCAGTGAGGTGTAAC
Source organism: Parus major (assembly GCF_001522545.3). Lineage (NCBI taxonomy): Eukaryota > Metazoa > Chordata > Aves > Passeriformes > Paridae > Parus > Parus major. Next base: position 93,148,790 of record NC_031769.1, read on the forward strand.
TTCGAAGGACTGCGTTCTCATTGGTTTCACGGTGCTGTGTCGTAGCTGCGGAATCACTGTTGTGATGGTGATACAGCAGAATTGACCCCAGCGATCAGAAAATGCCACTGCTTGTGAAACACAGAGGCCACAGAGAGCCAAAAGCCACAGGGCATGAGAATTTGTCCAGATTTTCTAACACCTGAGCACCTGTTGAGGAGCTCCACTGAGCAGCAGCACCACCACAGCATTTTGTTAACCTGTGCTTTCCACCCAACCGTCCTCTACGTACATCTCTTTTCAAGGCAATGTTTAAGGAGGCTGCTGGCTATGTATGGTGTCCCCAAGTATCAAAGACTTTAATATTTTGTTACTTTAGGGCTTTGAAAAAGTGGTCCTGTGCCCTCAATTTGTGAGGGATTTGTGGTTGGAAAAATTTGCTCAAAATTTTGTGCTGTTTCCATTTATCCTGAAACACAAGTTAATTCCCTTCTTAAGCCTATAAGCAATAGCTACAACTCCTCCCAGAGCCATCAAAAGAGATAAAATAGATAAATATGCTCTTCACTTAAGGATATGTTGAAGTTGCCTTTTGAACTGGGGTATGAATGGTGAAAAACCATAGCTGTATGAGACCTAGCTGCAAGTCTTCCCACAGTGATAGGGTTTGGACTATTTACTTTCATTAATAGACACAGATTTCAATTGACTTTAATCTTCCAGCATGTCAAAGAATTAGAAGTTTAATGTAAATGTTTGGTGTGAAACAGAATTGAGGAATTTGTGGTGAATTATTTATTCAGCTAATTTAGCCTCTTTTTCTGTTAATGAATTCTTTGCTTTTTTTATAAGTGCGTTTGTTATTCCAACTTGTTTGACAAAAGATTTGTGTGAATCTGTTTCAGCTGGTGGTTTGTGAACATGCTACTGACAAGGACTCTCTTTCCCTCATAGCTGCCTGAGGTTACAGCTGATGAACTGGGCACCTGAGGCTCCTGGTGTTAACTGCTGTCCCCAGACTGGTGACTAATGCTTTTCAAGTAGACATGTGGGAACTTGTGCACAGAGGAATGGGGATGGTAGGATGAAGATTTAGGGAGAGTGATGAAGCTGTCCTTACCTTGCTTTCTGGTCAGTCAAAGCTTAGTCCCATCTTGCTTTCAGGACTGGTCAGAGTAGGCTGCACCTTCTAAGTAAAACAATTTTTCAAGCATGCTACCTTGGCCACAATGCTGTTGCTACATTTCAACAAATTAAAGGATATGAGCAGAGAGATCCAGCTGCTCAAAAGCTACAAATATAAAGTAATTTAGAAGCCTTTGACAGAGGCAGAGAGGCAAGAATTTCTGATAAAGACACAGCTGCAAACAGCTTCGAGCCTTGCAATAACACAAGGAACGTGTATCAATTTCTGTCGCTGCAAACATCGACTGCGGAAACTTAATACCAACCTCGCCTTCGTGATGATGAAGAGATGACATTTCCATTTTATTGATCTCACAGAAATGCAGTGCAGGCGGTGTCAGAGGGAGCTGGGTACAGGGGACCACAGCCCATGTCCACATACAACAGGTGTGTCCCCACCCCACTGTATGGCTTGGTCCCCAGGAGGCTGGGACAAGGAAAATCTCTTGGAGGAATACACATGCAGCTAAAGAAGAGAAACAAGATTCCAGTGGAAAACCAGACTGATCTATAAGATCATTTGTGGCTCTCACCATGAAGAAGACCTTTATATTCAAGTAGAGTCATCAAATGCTTTATGTTGGAAGTGATCTTGAGTTGGAAAGTCACCTAGTGCAAATTGCCTGTCACAGGCAAGGACATCTTCAACTAGATCAGGTTTCTTAGAGTTCTGTCCATCCTGGCCTTGATTCAGCACGCACCACTTCTCTGGGCAACCTGTTCCAGTCCCTCACCACCAGTCATAGTCAAGTATTTCTTCCTAATATCTAATCAAAACCTGCCCTCTTCCAGTTTAAACCCAATCCCTCTTGTCTTGTCAGCACTGCCTTTGGAAAAAGTCCCTTCCATCTTCCTTGTAGGTCCCCTTTAGGTACTGAAAGACTCTCCCCTGAGTCTTCTCTTCTCCAGGCTGAACAATCCACTCTCTCTGCCTTTCCTCATAGCAGACATATCTGCACATTTGTATTTAGCATTTATGGCACAGTATATCACAGTAACATACCTTAGGAAAAGTTGCAGCAGCTGAGCTCCTTTGGCCTTTATGAAATGACAAAACATGAAAATATTGTTTTAAGAGGTACTAAGTTAAGATGATCTCAAATGTGGGGCACAGAAAAATTATCATCAGAAGGCTCAACAGTTGCTCTTCAAAGGACACATTCAGAGGCCTCAGTTATTCAGATAATCTGATTTTCAGCAGTAGGAAGTGCTGGGCTTGTCTTGGTGGTTAATTGCAAGGTCCAGCAAGACATAGTTTATAGCAATTTTTTAATTGCATCACAGTATTTGTCACATATATGGTATCAAAGTTGCTGGCACTGTTATTTTTTATTTTCTTCCAACAAGTTGATGATGTGTGAATAAAAGTGCTTCAGTGCTTTTAACACTGTCCAAGTCATGAAACAGAACACAAAAATTTTTTCAGCACATAAACTGAGGAAGGACCAGGAGCTGTTCATAAACATGTGCCTTTAATTTTGTTTCTGTCATACACTCCCCTTACACTTTACAAGGTGATTTTATTCACAGAGTTAAATTGTTCAAAAGCACGCAACAAGATATCCAGGGGGAGGAGGCTTTATGTGCGTTTCTCATGTTTGGTTCCTGCTTCAGGAGGGAGCTGCATTCCTCCTGTTGGAGTCTTCACTGAGCTCCTGTCAAGCCGAAGTCCCAAAAGCAAGGAAGAGAGTAAGGATTGAAGCATATTCCAAAGATAAAAGTTAATAATGGAGTACTTCTTACTGGAAAATTTTGACGCTATCCAAAACAGAAAATTTTTGGTTTCCTTCATATAAAGAAAATGCTGTGAATTCTCATTTTATAGTGAAGAAAACATTCATTTTAAGTCAAATGAAATATTTCACTTGGCCACAAATTAAATTTTTCAGATTTTTTTTTCTATTTGCCTAAGAAAGAAAAAGTTTCTTCAGACCAAGAAAACTTTTTCCCTCCTATATTGCAATGCAGCCAGCCAACTGAAAAGTCAGTTATGTGCATAGCTTTAGATAAAAGTAGCAACTTTTGGCTTTGCTGTGCTACAGAATGAAAAATGAGAGAGATTTCATTTTTCCTGCATGCAGGCAGAAAACAGCAATATGATTTTCCACTCCTTTAGCTGGGCCTTCTGACTCGGCAGAGAAATGCTCTCACATAAGCTGTGGCTGAAACATCATCCCAGAACACACAGAAGTGACCTGCTTTCAGAGGGATCCATCAGACCAACAGATCATGTGCTGGAAGAAAAAGGAGGCACAGGACAAGGGCAGAGAGTGACAGAAGCAGGCAAATGGAGACCAAATGGTGGAGTGTCTGTAAGAAGAACAGCAGCAGGGGATGTGAGCCAAGCAGCAGCAAAGGCAATTGTCTGGGATGGCCAGTGTATGACAAGTTCCAGCATGATCTCCTTTCCTGGTTCCAGTGCTGTGCTGTCACACTCATCTTGCTGATGCTTCCCCCAGCTGGAGGGAGAGCTATCAGGCAACCTGGGGGCACTGGCCATGAGAAGATGTGAATGTACCTAGAGTCCTTATCAGCACCACTCACCTGGACACAGACCTCTAGCAAGAGAAGAGAGGTGGTGGCACCAAAGTGGCTACAGGCAGACCCATTCCCAGAGAAAATCTGATCCTCTATGCAAGATCAGGTATGCCAGAGTCTTGCTCACCTTCTAAGTGGATGTATAGGTTATATCTACTGCTGTTCTTTTTTCTGTCATGCAACTTTTCTTTTGCTGGAAGGTGATTTGGATTCATGAAATCCATCGAGGGTATGCAAGCTGCTAATGAGAAAATGAGGTGTTAGGAATAAAGCTCCTACATGTACATGCAGAAACCCCCCTGTCCAACTGAAATCCACTGGATTCCATACTGCTATCCAGTGGCTGACCTAGCACAGTGAGATGATGGAGCAGCATCCTTTTCAGAGGGCATGTATCCTTGCCTGGGCAGAAGAAAATTTTGGACACTTGGGAGCAAATTGCCACCTCCTGCCAACTTCTATGCATGGCTTCTATAATTTCAGGTATATTGGCAGAAAAGAATTGCAAGGTGCTGTCTGCTAACTTGTCAACATCACATTTCCTAGACACAGGTGTGACCTGAATGAACTTAATCCTGGACCGGCACAGCCTCCCTTGTGTGTGTGCCATGACTTAGACAGTTGCCATAACTTCTCCAGGGTGTCCAGAGTGGCTTCCAGTCCACACATCTCTGCATCAGGCAAGAATCACACCATGCTTTGTGTCATTCATTCATCCTGATTCAGACACTCCAGTCCACAGCTAGGAAACCTGCTGGGTGCACAGCTGTAGCTGTGGCCAAGGACAGCCCTTTCCATGCAGTCTCCAGCACATACCTCCTCACTGCAGCAAGCTGCCCTCACCTCTTCTGATCACAAGCCATGGTGGAAATGCCCTCCTGCCCTGGCACCACCTTTTACACTCTGCTTCCATGCAGCCAGGAGCTCTCCCCGCTGTGCTCTGGTCGGCAGAGCAAGGAGAAGGCATGGCAGGCCTGCCATCAGGTGGGCATGCAAGCAGCAGGGAGCTGTCCTGCACCCAGACCCAGAGAGGTCCCACACTTCACAATAAAACACCCCCTGGGCACTCCTGCTCTTGACACCTTGAGATAGATCATCAAGGCTGCACTCTCTATAAACCCAAGTGCCTGCAGTGGATTGAGTGGGAACCAAGTGCAGCTCAGCATCCAGGCCCAGGCTAATTCTGCAGGGAATATATTTTCTTGTGAAGGTCCCGACAGAAGACATAAGCCCCTGCTCTATCTCAGAGTATCTTCCCAGCAGCTGCAAGTGTTTTCCTCAATGTTCAAAGCTATCTCAGTTTTCCTTAACAGCTTTCTAGAAGCATGAAAAGGAGGACCTCCCTGTCTTGAAATCTGAGAGGAGAAGGCAAGACTCTTTCAGGCTGTGTTATGCTTCCTCGGGAATCTAAATCCCTGAAGAGGTGATTTTTAAGCCAGTCAAGACTTAATTTCTGAATTATGTTGTGTAAGGTACTCAAAACATAAAAGTGTCTCTCTAATGTGCCACTACAATGAGTATGTAGAGTACAATATTTGCAATAATTTATCAGGAGGCCAGTTGAGCTGATAAAGCCTGAGACAACTTATGAAAATACCTAAAAAGGAAAATTTATATTTTTTTCCAGTCATGGATATAATAAGCATATTTTCCTAGGCACAGACTGCAATTCTTGCCTCCCTATAAAATGAATGTGTTTCCCCAGTTAAATGTATAGTACTAGCTGAAGTGAATGGGGTGTGTGTTTGCTTTGTTTTTCTTATTAAATATAGATTTGTGGTCAATCAGGAGTTGTAAAAATATTACTGAGGTGGTTACAGCCAATAATATTTTCCTTTGATAATTTTATGGCCCTGTGGTCAAAACATGAGTGTCTGGAGTGTGAAAGGAAGCAGAATCTGATTCTGCATGCCATTACCAACTTGCTGGTAATTAAAAAACTGAAAAGTCAACAAAAAAGTGCAATGTATTCTCACTGTAGCTGTTGCTGCAGTAGTCACTGCCAGCCACAGAGATTTTCAGGCTAAGCCTCACTACTTACACTGTTTTTCCTTCTCTTTCCCCCTTGTCCTCCCTTTATCTTGGTAATACCTAGCTTTTTTCCCTGACCTAGAAGAAACAATCACCAGAGATAAATAATATCATTTTGCAAATATCATTTTATCTATCATCTGCATCTGGCTGAGACAGGGAAATGCTATTTCACAACAAAAAATTTATTGGTTAAATTTTGGAGAATCCTCTCCCACCCCTTGGAGCGCTGCCTGCCTCTGTCCACTTCTCTGCTTTGTACCAAGCTGCTTCCCATGTCCCCACCTTGCCGTGGCACTGCTGGAGCTGGCAGCCACCCACTGCCCCATCCTGGGGTGCTCCTGCCAGTGCCACCCGCTCCCCACTGCCCTGACAATGCTCAAGCCCCGTGGGGATAACCCTGGCCTTGGCTGGTCCGTGACCAAGCTGCCCATGCCAGGCGGGCAGCGTGGACATGGGGGGTGTGGAAGTGGGTTCTGCACTGGTGATGAAAGAGCAGGAAGCACATCCCCAGGGGGAACAGCACAAGGGCTGCTCTTCTCCAGAGATGTCAGCAGAGAAGAGGCAAAGGTCTGCAGGTGGGCTTTTGAGCTACAGAAAAGACAGAATAAAATGGGCACTACCCTTTAGGATATAGCAAAGCCAGTTATCTGAGACTGACAGTTCCCCTTTGTCCCCTGACTACAAAAACTGATACACTGGAGCAGACTAGATGTGACAAAATGCTTAGAGCTGGAGAAACACAGTGATAGCCCAGCACCCTTTCCTTTCATCGGCTCTGTGGCCACCATGTACAGAATCTTCAGGCTCATGCTCCAGGTTGTTAAAAATGGTTCATTTGTCTGAAATATGGAACTCTGAAGCTTCCAGAAAGAAAAATACACCTCAAAATTGACAGTTTTTTTCTCCCTGTAATGACTTGCAGGTTTTGCAGTATTGGCCTTAAGAAGGAATCCTCTCTTGTGAAGCACTGAGTGGCCAGACTTCACCAGTATTAATTTTTTAATCCTTTTTTTGCTTCCTTACCAAGCAACAGCAGCCAGTGTAGCAAAAGTGCTGCCATCTCAACCAAGTCACCCCACTGCCCTCCTCCTGACACTGCCTCAGCTCACACACATTACAGACAGAGAGCTGGACTCTCACCCTGGTAACTGCCTGAATGACATAAATATCACCCCAACCCCACAAAATTACCTTTTCTGCTAGTCTGAGACTGGCCACTCCCAGACAGTGTGCTCACAGAGGTGGGCTCTCCCCCCAACCCCACTGAGCACCCTGCAAGCAGCCCCAGCACACTGGGGTATTTTTGCCTCCCCCTCACTTTCTGAGGAGGGCAGACAAAATACTCTCACTCCTGCTCAACAGAAGATGGGGTATGAACAACCACTCATGAGGCAATTTGTCTCTGCCATTATTAAGGACTGCATATACTAATTAGATTACATATAGTACATACTGATATGTGCATGAATACACGGTATTAAAAAGAAACAAAAGATTTTAGTCCTGCCTGAGCATCTTTATGCAGTGTCTGAACACAACATTTTGAAATATAAAGGTACAAAGCTTTTCTTTTTTTTCTTTTTCCTGGGGGAGAGCATGAGGCAATAATTATACTCCCCATCTTTTTATCTTTTTTTTTTTTCCCCCAGAAAGAATGTATTAAAAAAAAAAGGAGAAAAAAAGTGCCAGCATCGTTTCCTCCCACACACTTTTTCTGTTTTTACCTCTTCAGAATTTTGGTGGAAATAAAATAGGATCCAATTATAAAATTGAGAGAAAAAATTGATTTGTCAATTGAAAAAATGTTAACACTTGCAGAAAATTATATAGGCATTTTCTATTTCACGTTTTTTATGAAAAATCAGGACATTCTGAAGAAGTTGAAATGTTATTCTGAAGTATTTCAGTTTTGTCAGCTCACTATTTTTCAACAAACACGTTTTCAGTCAAAAATTGTCAATCTCCTTTTCTTCTCAGATCCTTTTGCGACTGCCTCTCAGCATCTCTTTACACCATCATCTGGCAGCTTCTGGGCCCTCAATAAAGATAATTTACCTGCTAGCAATTTCCAGCTAATTGGGTCTTTTTCCTCGTGCACCCTACAGCAAAGGCAAGAGAGGGAGCAAGACCCTCTTACTCCACCCAGCATCTCCCCTCGTCACCTTTCTGGACCCTGCTTTTTCAAAGGTGTTTGTGGATAGGTAGAGGTGACCTGAGACAAGTGACAGATTTCTTTCTTCAGCAATTATGGAAACACATCTCTTGGAGGGGATTTTTTTTTTATGGTTTTTTTTTTTTTCCTGGCATTGTTGTTTTTTTTTTTTTTTTTTTTCCAAAGCACAAATATGGATTTATCTGGATGGGAATATGTTCCACAAATTAAATGATGTCTCATCGTCAGGGTAAGAGGGGGAGCGTGTACTAGATTAGTTAATAGGTCTCCCATCTGTAGTGTCTATGATATGATGATAAGCATACCTAGAAATGCAGGAAACGATTCACAAAAGCAATCAGATAATGAGGAATATTATTCTCAGAAGGTCCTTCCTGTGTTTGAACAGGAGGAACAAATTAAAAGCTCAGGTTGTGTGGTAGCTTGGAAATAGTGCACATGGTGACTAAGACTCTTATCACAGGCAGCACTGAAATAACATATTCTGCTAAAGAGCTTGAAGAAATATGTTACAAAATTATTAATAATGCATTAAAATTTGCAAAAGCATGAAGGCAGCGATAGTTGAGCTGTGTACTCCCAGCGTTTGAGTGGAAAGGCAGAAGTGCTTATAAGGCACAGGCAAGGAGGTGGCTTCCAGTTAAAATTGCTCACAACCTTAAAAATGGGGGTGATAATGCAGTTTCTTTTCACAATACTACCAGAAGTTGTTGCTTCTGGTAGTATTGTGCTAGAAAAATACAACACAGATCAAGAAAACAAGACATACCCTTCCTGAGAAACAGAGATCCAGCTTGGTCCTGGCTGCATTAGAGCAGCAGCAGCAATCAGACCCGCTGAGACCTGCTGCACAGTATTGGCCACCTTCAGAAATCTGCAGCGGGCAGAGTGGTAACACCCCTTAGAGCAGCCTTTCATATAGGGTCCTGAAAAACATCCCATCAGCCAGGCTGCAGGGATGGCTTTGTAAACTCTGGGGTGGGATGCAGTGGTGTGATGCAGGCTGGCAGTAGGCGCTGGGAATGCCCAAAAAAGAGGTGTTAAGCAGCTGCTCATAGTGTGCTCCATGGAGGACAGAGACAGGCCACACCAGGGTGCAAACCCAATCCCCAAAGCAGTGTCATCCCAAGGCTAAGGTTTGTCAGTGACATCTCTTCCTTTAGAAAGTAACACCGCTGCTTGGCCAGACGTTGAGGCTCCTGTTCAGACTGATATGGTCATAATTTTTGTGTCTATTTCTGTCTAAGTCAGCACCTTCTTCCCCTGACATAATTTCAGTGAACTATTGATGCTCAACATACATGTTTGGTCCAGGCCCATGAGAGACCACCTTCCAGTTAGGCAGAGCTGTATGCATCTAATACTTTATTATAAAACATTATTATTATTATTATTATTATTATTATTATTATTATTATTATTATTATTATTATTAAATATATATCAAATTTTGGCCTCCTTTGATTTTGTGGAGACTGGGAAAATTGACACTTTTAAAAAGTCTACACCTTTAAAAAGCTAATCTTCATGCTTTATTAATAAATAAGTACCCCACTGGTATCCTCATTGAGTATCATTCCCTCTCATTCTTGGTTCACTCTGACATGACTTGAAAAGTATGTGCTGTTTGCCAAAGATTTCCTTTTCGATGTCATAATTCCAACCACGAAATAATATTGAGCCGTGGAAAAAGGACAGGTGACCTGCCACAAGTCTGAATAACCAAAAAGTGCCTTTAAATTAGACAAAAGCCTTTTGCTTTCACTTCAAAAAAGAAAAAAAAAAAAATGAAAAAGAAAAAAAAAAGAAAACCCACACTGCTTCCCAGGTATGATCCAGATCTGTTATATACAACAAAGTTGTTCAGTATAAATCTATTTTTCGTATTTCAGAAGGAATGCGATAGAAAACCCATTCTAACAATAAATGCTAGTCACCTGAGGTCTATAGCTTGTTTTGCAGCTCAGAAAAAAAAAAGCCTCTGTTCACCGTTGGCCAACCGAGTTACATTTTCTGCTATTATTAATGCATTGCAAGGGGTTTTTTCATATCAATTTGAAATTATACATCTGGGAAATCCCAGTACAACGGCAGTCAATGCTTTGTTTCTCTGTGTGGCCCTTTGCAATTACTAGAATGTGCAAATATAATTTAGCGCAGGTAAAATTCAATCAGTCACCCCAAGCACAAAGAAATCTCCATCTCCCAGAAAAAAACCCGGAGAGTGTTTCCCTGCAAATGGCACAAGGGAGCTGTAAGAGTTTCTAAAACAAATTTATTAGAATATTTAAATTCAAGTTGTAATGGGAAATTTAGCTCGATAGGTGAGGTGGTGGCAGGCTGAAACCCAAGCGAAGCAGGCAGGCAGCTTTCGGGGCTGTGGGCTCGCTCAAGTTACAGCCCCAGTTCTGCTTGCAGGAGGTGGTTGCAACGCCAGGCAGGCAGGCTGCCCACCCAAAAAGCAAACCCCAGGGGTGCAAAGGAGATCTGGGGGTACTGAGGGATGAAGGGGACCCTGAGGAGTGAGGACTGAGGTGCAGCTCTCTTGTGGTGGCACCAGAGAGGGCAGGAGATGTGATTCCCAGCTAGGCTCCACACGCAGCCATTGACCACAGAGGCACCACCTGCCCAGCTGTGGGTGCTTGGGAGGTGGGCACGTGCCAGGCTTGCAAAATGTGGGCCCAGGAAAGAGTAGCTCCATAGTTTTTTTTAAAATAATGCCATAATTAGGAAGTATAGCTTTAAAAAGAGAAAATTAGGGGGAAGAAGAAAATGCCATATTTAAAGATCGCCGTATTTATGCTTCTAAAGCAACTCCAGTACCATAACATTTTGTTTTTGTCAAGCAGCAAAGGCTGCCCTTCACCTCCTGCTATGTTCAGTGGGAGCTGTGTCATCGCCTTCAAAGGAATCAGGATCAGGCCTCCAACGCGTTAATAAGCAACAAGAATTATGGAAAGAATTGTATTTAATGTGAAGTCAGGCTGCCTGCAGTGATCGCACCGCACAGCCTGTCACAGATTGCTTTGTGCTGGAAACCTACAGCATGGACTGATCTGTGGATGAGACAACTGCAAGACATTTCCACTTGGCAGGAATATGGAGGGAGACGACGAGAGACAAGTCAGCAGCATCTAAGTGCATATGTGGATGGCTGGAAAACTCCAGATACATGCAGCTCCACTTCTGACGTTCTGAGAACACTGCAGACATGGTGTGGAAGAAACAGCCTTTGCACTTCCTGAGCAATCATGACCTCCCTCCCAGTGAAAACGACCTGTTCTGCTCTTGTACATCTAAAATGCCAAAGTTCTAAAAGCACACACCTCAGCACTAAGAAAGCACCCTTTTACAAGTACTTGGGAAAAGAAAGCATAACAGCTTTCTTTGTCGCTTTCCTCTGAAAAAAGCATTCCTGCCTATCTTCTGGAAGAATGTATCAACAGAAGAACACATTGCTCCAGAACACCTCCAAGCATATAAAAAAGGGGTTGGGGGATTGTATCTAAGGTCACTCCCATGCTGGCTCTTTGTCTGTGAGACTCATCTTACTGAAAAGGCTCAAGCAATGTTTTTCTTTCAAGAGAAGCTGTGACCACCACAAGTGGACCTGCTGCAGCATACAGCAGAGCATTAGGGTGGCATTAAAGCTGGAAAGTGCTCAGCCAGTGTGAGAGCAAGGGAGGTTTTTGCTTGTTGTGAATAGGAAAGAATGAGAAACAGATTAATTTCCCAGAAATAAACAGCAGAGCTGAGGGATAGCCCAATTTACTCACTCCCTAACCTGTGATTGCACCTGAACACCCTTAGCAGGAAGCAAGGTTATTTCTGTGATCCTGCATCACCATCAGGGAGCTGTTTTCCATTCATCCATCTAGCAGGTCGCCTGCACACTGTGGCAACTGGTTTACTTCACAGAAGGGGCTGCTTTGAAAAACAATCTTTGTGGCCCCAAACTAATTGTGGACAATGTTTTCACAACCCTTGTGATCAAAAAATGTGCCTACTTTCCTACCCACTCATATTTCTGCTGCTCCAATCTTCACCTTTGGACTCAGTCTTTGCCTCCTTTTGCTCCTACAAAGGAGCAAAGCAAAGCCATTTCCTGGAAGTTCCTCCCTTCTTCCTTTTAAATCACTCAGTTACATCCTGTTTTTATATCTTGCCCTAAACCTTTCCTTTGGACTATAACTTACAACTGACTGTGTAAAACAACATCAATATTGTAACAGTCACTTTGGAGCTGCAGTGATGGAGCTCTCTAAATACACATATTAAAATCTTATGAAATTTCAGGGGGGTGAGGGTGGGAAGTGCCATGAACATCCAGGTGCTGATGACTAAATTGTTTTCAAATTTTTTATTTTTTTTTTAATTTCCAACTGGCCTGGAAATATCAAAATGTAAAAAAGGTGCCTACGGTTGTTTTGAAAAGCTCCCATGTTGCTACAACCCCTGCTTACCTTATGGATTACTTTAATTCGGGGTATGACATTGCTCCTGGCATATGCTGAGTGGTTGCACCCCCACCTCTACATTAAAAATCAGTGTTTCCTCTGGAAGTTAAAACATCCTGAGGAAGAGAAAGGAAAGCAAGAGGATTTATCAGACAGCACCTGACACATCGTAAAGATGCAGCATTGTTATCAGGTATCATTCTAACACACTCGCTGCTCTACACCACTCAAAATTTTATGACCACAAAAACAACCCACACATACATGCCAAAGTGTGACTAGCCGAAGACAGCTCTCAGCATGTTAGCTTCATTTCGCTCAAGAGACAAACAAGAGATCACAGATGAAACTGCCTCCACCACACTGATGTGAGCAGTAATGTAGGGTTTTGTCAGGGAGTCAATGCGGCTACCAGACCAAGAGCTTTCTTTCTGTGGCTTATAGTACCTGTAAAGCCTTCTGCTTAAAAGCCAATCAAATAAGACACTGAGTCACTTAGTTGCTTCCTAGAGACACATAACAAAAGCAGTCACTGTATGAATAGTTGATGCAAATATTTTGTTCACAGTTAATTCAGAATGAATAACACAGAATCATATGGTTACTTCCTTGCTCAGGTACAGCAAGATCTATAATGCATAAAATTGATGTTAAATGCATAAAATCTCCTGCTTGGAGCATCAAAACATAGTCATGGCCTTGAATGCTGATGTTAAATCTGAAACATATTCCACATACCACATAGACTGCAGCTAACATTAACAGCTTTCCATTGTAACAGCTACATTGCTGTAATTGGGCAGACACTGGCTGGGGATTTCTTTAGAGACCTATTTTTCAATTAAAGTTTAATTTTCAAGTAAAAGGGTTTATACAGAATGAGATCGTGTGCACACCTCGTTGTTGCTCTGTTTCAGAACATGTGATTTCTGGGTTTATTACGGACAGAACAGTGCAGGGCGTGAAAGGAAAAGCAAAAGAAATAAAGGCAGGATGATGCTTTCCAAACTCCTCTCCAGGTTCAGAATAAAACAGATATCCTGGTCAGCAATTGCAGATGTGTAGTCAGCTTGTCTAGTGCCCCATAAGTTGTCTCAGCAAGAAGAAACACATTCTGCATTATTTAACCCCCAAGTGAAGACAAACAGAATAAAAAACCAAAAAAAACCACCAGGGAAACAAGAAAGGTGTTCATGAAGGAAACTGAAAATTGCTCTTCTAGGAGGTTTATCTTGCTGCAGCGTGGGTTTAGGCTCCCTAACTGCTCACTGTCTGATTCCTCTGCTACTACCATGCCTCTGCCTGGGGCTACTGAAAGGGATAACCCCACACATGTCCTGTGAATCCCTGCTGTAACTCCTGCCATTCCTGCTCTCCCCATACCTGCAGGCACCACCATGGTCCCTTTGGTGCAGCTCAGGTGAACGCAGGAAGACAACTCTCCTCTCTAGGTCCAGACAGCCTCTCCCAAGCATTGCAGGGAAAATCCATTACTGCTTCCTGGTGTTAAACAGTTAAACCAGCTGGATTTGAAGATCTAGGAAATGAGGAGGATGAGATAACTACATTTGTGAGCACATTTGTTTTGAATCCAAACCATTTCCCCAAGTGTATTAATATGAATTACCAGGAGAGTGTCTGAGGATTTATATGTGTAGTATTCCAAGAGAAAAGAAAAAATTGCTGGAGCAAGAATAGTCAGTTTTAAATTAAGATAAATTACTCCAAGTTTCATTTTAAAATATACTCATGTCCATTGTTTACGATCCTAGAGTTCAAAATGCTGAATGTGTCTGCTGAGAGGATATATATACCTCCTTTGCAAAACTCTGCTCTAGTTATTTGAAAGACAGCCTGATAACATCACAACAAAAAAATAAAAAGGGCAGGGGGTAGAGAGAAGGGAAGAAAGAAAGTGGTAGAGAAAGGGAGGGAGTGAGAATACACAGCATTATTGACATTTGCTAATATTGGGGGGGTAGTTTCAAAAGTTTTAGGCATCAACTACAAATTAAATTTTGCCAAGATGAACCAGAGTATAGACCCTCTCCATTTACATAATCAAATAAAAGGTAAGATTCAGCAGCATGAATACTCGACCTGCCAGTAAACTGTTTGTTTCTTAGAAATAGAGAGAGAGAAAAAAAATTTCTCCAGCAAGTTAGCTCTTTCTCATACGGTTCATATTATACATGGCAGAGACAGAAGATATAAAATTTGCTACAATATATTAGTTTGATAACATTGTAGAGGGTTTCTCATCAAAATACAGAGATAGGGAATTACAGTTCCATGGCCTAATTTAATAACAAAGTATGCTGTTGTTAAAACCATTTTTTGCCTGCTCTCTATAAGCAATGTATGCATTGTATGAAGAATATGGGAAGAAAAATGGAAGAATTATACAGACAAATACTGGTATGTGGCCAAAGCTTAGGAAAACATGTATCTGCCTCTCAGTGTCCTTACTGCCCATAAAAGAACATTTCACGTGGTCAACAGCTCAAATTTATGTGGACCCTTAGGGGTAAATTTTCAGTACAGTGAATAGAACTCACATATGCAAACATGTTATTGTTAATGGGAGTTCTGTGGCTACTTCTTCCACTCAGTTCTAAACATGGTGCCCCTTCCTGTAGAAAGCTAACTGTCTACAGACCACTCCAGTTCCCACTCTTGTTCTTGTCCTCCATCAACAGTCTCAGAGGAGCAATGTAGTGGCTCAGAAAACCACTTGTGGCTTCTCCTCACATCCTGTTGCTGACAACTACTGAGAGGGCATGTCCCTTCCTCCACCATAAGGACTGCACAATATCTGTGATGCTCTTGCCCTTTCTCCATTGCTGACTGTAGGTGAGTTTTCCCCTGGCTTCTCTCCCTGCCCAGAAATGCACCATTGTCTCTACTGTGGTTTTAGTGCTGGAGATCTTACAGCTCCTTTAGCACATCTTTGTGCCCCACTTTTCCCTTGGATGTAACCAATAAAAGGGAAGGTCTTGATTCCACTGATTTTGCTGTTTTTTTCATGAAGACTGTTTCTTGCTCTTGCCCCCTTGATGTCCCTCTTGTGATGCTGGCTGTACTGCATCCAAATAAGCACCTGGTCATGACCCCAGCATGGTGAACTGAAACCAGTGCAGGAGCATTATGAATTGAAACAATAGTTTGAAAACAGGTAACCAACAAACGCTTGACAATAACTGTGAGACTTTGAAAAGAGGATTGATTTTCTTCACTGCAACTAAGCTTTAGGGTGACACCTTAAAACTTTTATCAGCAAATCTAAGGGCTAGAAACTTCACTAACACATGTGTCTTCCTTAATCACCTAGCTACAGGCACTAGGACATGAATAACAGTGCCAGGTATTGCAAATTTTGCAATGAAATTGTGACTGTCAACAAAACCAGAAGTTGCTGTGCACTAACAAGCCTCTTTGCCCTGAGAGCCTGAACATCCACAAGAACTTTGTGGCTGTTGTTCACGTCTATATTACCACCATCTATATTACTACACCCTGTGCTTGGCTACAGGTCTGGATGTGCAGGTGCCCACTCTGTCCAGGAGCACACCTGCCCAGCCAGCAGGAGCCTGGTGTTCTGTCACACCCTGCCCTGATGGGGAGTTGAGAGGGCTGTAATGCTTGGGTTGCTGATGGGTGTAGTTGAAGCCCACTCATGCCAGGCTGGTGGTTATTGTGTTTCCAATGGTGAGATCAGGTGCTCTGTTCTGGTTTCTGAGGTCTCTAAATTGGAGCAGTGATTTCTTTATACTGTATACACAGTACCACACATAGCATTTAAAAACAAAAAAGATTCTGTCAACATCCAGCCAATCTTATAATTTTATAATGTGTCTGCCAGGAAGTGCAAAAAAGTCAGCAATGCTGAAGGTGCTCCTCCCTCTCAATACTGGTTTAACACCATTTGTGAATGGACTGCATCCATGGAGAAGAAACTACACACAGATGTGAGTATACAGACACTTTTCCCTGTGAAGTAATGAGAATCCACATAACATCAAGAAAGTCTCACTTGGAGACAAATACATGGCCAAGGACATAATGATATTCCTGGTAATTTTTGTAGGGTCATCCCTAAAACCTGTACCACAGAGACCTCCTGCTCGATGGTGGAAGAGCTTCACAATCAAGACTCATGTCTATTTTTTTGCAGCACTAGCTAGAGATAAGGTACCAATTTTATTTGCCAACATTTAATTCCTTTCTTTTTAATTAGATGTGTTATGTACTCAGAATCTTATTTGGGATTGGTCTCATAGCCCATCATATTTCTTAAACTATGATAGGACAATTGACCATTAATTCAAAGCAGTAATAATAATGGTCTCCACAGCTACTAGGAGAACTACTAGGAGAAACAAATGGGAAGGCTGTTGAAAGACCTCTCCACTTTTAACCCCCTTGATACAAATTTAGATTGAAGTCAGACAAACAAAATCTCAATATCTCAATTATACTTTGTTTAATTGTACGATTCCCTTTTGGCCTATATTTTTGGTTAGTCCTTGGCACATGAGGAAAAAAAAATGAGAGACTGAGAGGGAATGGCAGTGTAAATTATCTAGGAACACATATATCCATGCCATGCCTTTCTATAAACCTTCCAAATGGCAGCCAGAGGAAGGAGACTGCCCAGAGTCACTCCCTGAGCAAGGCCAGGGCACTGAGAAGCCTGTGAGCTGCAAAGCTGACCTTGGTGACAAACTGTACCCGCATCTTGGAGAGAGCAGTCTGTGGCAGACGATAACAGAGCTCATGGGGGTGAGGGGGAGTTGCCTGTCTCACGACACAAGCCCTGAATATTCTGTGATTTTTGTTCTTGGAAGTAATCTCGCCCACCTTCTCCCCTCCCTCCCTCCTTCATTTTCTTCTTCAACATGCAGCCCTGCTCTGGTATACTGCCTGAGTGGGAATTGCCTGCAGGTCCTGATGTAATAGCTGTGCCATATGGTCCCTTCACACAGTGGGAAGGTGGAAAAATCCAGAAAGAAAAAAAAAACAACAGCATCCCTGGAAAACTTTATGTAGCAGTTCAGCAGGACTACAGCTGTGGCCACAAACAGAGGAAACAACTGGAATATTACATGTGATGCATAGGGCACGGCAACGGCACACGGCCTCCCCCGAAGGCAGCTGAGCTTTATGTCCCATTCAGCTGAGAAACCTCCCCGCGTGCCGTAAAGCTCCATTACAGCACACGAGCAGGTGTGGCAACCCCAGTGTTTTCTGTGCTAGATCACTCAGCTCCTCTTGCCTTCGAAGTACCCTCTGCTGGCTGCCTTTCTCCAGGTGTCTGCAGAGGAACCTAATGAGACTGATTGGGACGTGCTGATCAGCTTTCATTATGAGCTGTTCTCTAGCAGTCCGATTAATCAAAATAATGGTATGTGCTGTGCATGTATTTTATGGCTGTACCCAATTTTGCTTTCAAAACTAAAATAAGACACCTGTTTTCCCCACCCAGTCTTGCTGAGTAGTCCCTTTAAGAGCATAACCTTGTTATCAAATATATGATATACCATCAGAGCTGGGGAGCTTCATATGCACATAAATATCACTCTTCCAGTTTGTGCTTTTTATACTAGCAGAAGAATCTAATGGAAATAAATTCAGTCCATGGGTCAATTACAGGCTTATTTTCATATTTATGGACTTAATACTTCCACACACAAAAAGATTCTAATGATAGCCTAAGGCACAGAGTAATCAAAACAACAGCTATTGAAAGGGAAAGAACCAAAGAAAAGTACCACTTTGAAATTCTACCCCTATCTCCTGATATTGCTACATACACTATGCAAAAAGTGCTTTTTCACAAATGAGTATGATTTTTTACCTACTTACCATCAGGGTAATGTTAAAAGAAACTAAAGGCAAGAGTTGTTACTGGAACAAAAGCCACACTTTTTGTACCTCCAAATTCAAGAAATTAATGCTTCAACGTGAAGAATCAAATTTCCTTCTTCCCTCTTGTTCTTCCTTGTCTTTGTGTCAGTTAGCAAAGGAGGCACGACATCATGCTTCCTTCACAGAGGGAGGATGTCCACACGCTCTGCAGTGACTGAAGGGTCCTGGAGGCATTGACCCCCTCTAGGAGAGACGGCAGGTACCCCTTCCTCATGGAGAGGTTGCGTGTCTTTGGAGGCTTCACCACCGCCTTGGGGAAGGAGGAGAGGGAAAGACCAGCTTCAGTTTACTCCATAGAGCTGTTGGGATAGTTAGCAGAGAGGTATGGAATTTAGAGAGGCTAAAGGAGCTCCTGCCCCACCCTGCCCTTCCCTGCGAAGGAGCTCCTTATTCCCTGATGCTGGCCGTGGAGGGCAGGAGGCATTCTCTTGCTGCTTGAACCAGCACCCTCCAAGATAATCCAGAAATTTCCTCTTGGTATCTGCTGGGAATATAAGTATTATCCCAGCTTTTTTTTTTAATACGTATTTTATGTACCAAGTGAAGATGT
This sequence comes from Parus major, assembly GCF_001522545.3. Classification (NCBI taxonomy): domain Eukaryota; kingdom Metazoa; phylum Chordata; class Aves; order Passeriformes; family Paridae; genus Parus; species Parus major. The sequence goes on from NC_031769.1 coordinate 93,167,634, forward strand.
GTGGGGAAGGTAGGGAACATGTTTAAACTTTCAATGCCAACTGAAGCAAGATAGACTGCACAAGCTATCACTGAACACTTCATGCATTGCAACTTCATCGTGTTGTTTCTTGAGTTAGCTATTTATTAAGAGTCACTGGATTAGAGCACCTTGCATGTGATTATCTATAAATTATATGTAGTTACTTGGAACATTTTGTGAAGTCACAGTAATCTCTATTGACAGTGAATCTACTACTAATTTGGTGCCATATTTTCCAGTCATCAAGAGGATTTTTATGTATCTGAATTCAATGCAAAGGGCCCTAAACCTCAAGCTTTAGTTCTCTAGAAATCTGACATGAGAAATAGCAACAGAAAATGAAATATTTTTCTCATTTGCTGATTATTTCCATGGCTCCTGAATGCCTATGAATAAACTGTGCCACACCACCTGACACAAGAAAAATAGCCATACAGGAAGCTTAATATTTGCTGTAACCTCAGTTTCCTGGAGCTGGAGCGCTCCCTTAAATAATTTACAGCTCCAAATGTGAGATAAGACTATCTCCAGTTCTGGCTTTGTTGTGTGTCCTGGGTTATTCTAAACCACTTTCTGCAAGGGACATCCATCATTACAGAGCCAGCTTTACCTTCATCCCACGTAGACATCTGAGAGACAGCGACCGGAAAGAATGCCAGAACTGGAGATAGTCTGATGTCATTTTAATGATTGTAAATTATTGAAAGAATACCACAGACAGAGTCCCAGTCATTTGGAAGTGTTTGCTAAAATGTCTAAGAGGTCTTGAGTGACAGTCTCTACTACACAGATGCAATGCAAATAATGTTAATGACTTTCATTTGGGAGGGAAGTTCACAGGGCAGAGCAAAATTTCCAACTCTGTGCTTCAGGACTGTCAATGAAAAAAGGAACAACTCCACTCAAGAATGATTCCATCAGTTCTTCCTACATTCCAGTAGCATTCATAAGATAAATGATATTAAAAGCAAAAAAAACTCCCAGCTTTATTTAAACACAGTTTATCAAGGACCCCAGTTTTTACCCACTCCACTCAACATAGTAACTTCAGCTGACATCACTAGTATAGCATCAGATTTGCTGGGGTCCAGCAGGCAGAGAAGTTCCAGAAGCGGCCAAAACTGTTTTGTTACAACTAGAAAGAAAGCAAGAAGGGAAGAATTATGAGGACAGTAAGAACTGTTGCGATAGATTTGGATATGAAACTGCCCTGGCAGCTGTGACCCTAGACTGAGCTCGGCAGTGGGCAGTGGGGAGCTTCCTAACCCAGAGGATAAGAAGGTAGAGGAGCACCACAAAGAGCAGCAAGCTGACCTTTTGCCTCAGGAAGTGAAATAGCTTAGACTGTGATCTTTTCAACTGCCTTCTCCAAAAGGAAATTTTAAAGACAGTGCAGTAACTGAAAAGACACTTGCAATGTCAAGAAGTGCTTTCTACGCAGTATTACAAACTCTCACCACCGATTACAGCATGTGTCTTCTCTGCCACGCAGGCATTATCTCATCGCTTTAAAAGACGGGTAGATTCAGTCACAGAGAGGTCATATCCAAAGTCATATACAGAGCTGGGAATTAGGACCCATCTAGTTGCACTATGGCAATGTAGTATCATGGTATCTGTTGACTTCACAGTGGGGTAAAAAAAAAAAAAATTACCTACTGTCATTTGAGGCATTTTCCACTTCCACACATCTGCTTAGGACACTATATATTGGCTCCAGGTCTCCAAACCATGGGAAACAGCAGGCTTCCTCCACGGCTGCTTTGGTTGTGTTCCTCATTTCAGGCCATTGTTCCAGACCGTATCTTTTGTTTGGGCCTTGGCAGGCAGAAAGACAGAGAATGCTAATGAATGTCTTTGCTGCAAGCACAATATGAGAGGCATCTCATTTTCATTTTCTTTCCTGTAAGTCTTGAGTTTTAAACTCAAGCTATTCAATCAAAATTAAATTTCCTGTAAAATGATGGGCTCTCCCCTTTGTGCAGGTAGTTGAAAGACACTGAATAAGCCACTTCTCAGACAAACCCACACAGCCTTAAATGTTAGAGTGCAGTACAGACATGCAATTTATTGTTGCAGAATGGAAACTCTTGGGTATTTATTGGTAAAAATAGGAAATTCCTCTTCTAAAATGTATGCCTCAAGTATTGTCTATACTTAAGAGATTTGATGCAGGTAGATTATGTTGCTCCAAAACTGGTAGGAAAAGCTGGCATCATCATCACACCTCTGACTTCTGTTTGTTTGACCTAAATTTTACCTCAAGAATCATGGGTGATTTCCCAGCTTCTGGAAAGGTTCCTGGTTGTGATTGTCAGCAGCACCCTCAGAACCCTTGCTTATCCCTAATCTGAAAAGGTAGAGAGTCTGTTGTATGTGTATGCGTATATTTCAACTGGCATTGCACAGAAGTACACTTATCCTGGATTGATCATGCTTTTCTAGTGTAAGCAGAACTCCTACTTTTCAGAAAATGCTACCAGGAGTTCGATGCCTCATTAAATCATCTCCCCCAAATTTCTGGCCCTCTGCTGGCTGAGATTTTCTGAAAGTGTGCAAAGGATGGTTTTGACTTTCAGCAGGCAGCGTTGAGCATCCGCAGCCACCACCGCCTCCCAGGGAGCTCCTGCCTGTTTGACAGTTTTGAAAATCATTAAGTCATTAAGCTGCTATTTAAATAAGGAGCAAGAACCTAATTTTAGGTACCTGTATCTGAAATTTGTATTTGCTCATTGCCATCACTTCAAAACTCCTCCTATTAGGGACAGAACAGGACTTCCTCAGTCCTAATACATCAGCTCCTATAGTCTTGACCATCTCCTTTTGGTTTCTTTCCTCTGGGGAGTTGTCTGTATCCACTTCTTTCCTGAATTTTAAAAATTAAATAAACATCTTGGTGATTTGCATTTATGTGTAGATAGTCTGCATGTATGTGTGTATACATATGCTTGTATGTCTGCATGCCTAGATTGAAATACTTTAAAAAGCTTTACTATATCTTAATACATATTGTATATCATCAGTGGAAGTTTTCACCGTGTTCACAGAAAGGTGTGTGTGTGTCTGTGTGTGTGTATGAGAGAGAAAGAAAGAGCAAGAGAGACAGACGGAGAGAGGGAGAGAGAGTGCACCAGGAATTATCTATGCATAAAGAAATTAAAAGAGAATATTTTTCCAGAGCAATTGAAGCCCATCTCCTGAACAATGACGACAGCTCCTCATTTTCGACAACAATAGAGGGCACGTAGGAGTCAGCTCATTAGAATATCTGTGGCTCTTTTCTGTTCTCTCTGCATTAAGCCCCCATAATGTCAGTTGTCACTTATTAATGACAATTAACTAGTAATCAGCAGTGAGACTCTTCGAGGTGGTCCTTGCCTGACAGGTGAAGAAAGAGAACATTGCGTAGTGCCATGCAGTGACATGGAACCTTCAAAGGGAGCACGGCATTTCCATAAATTATTTCAGAGAGAAATTTTCTTTTAGACATTCTCTTTAAAGCATTAGGATCTTTAACCCTAGAAGGACTATACGGTTGCAGCTGTCCTCCCTCCCCCCTCCCCTTATCGCTAGTATTGGATAAAATTGGAAGGCAGCCTGATCTGTCATGTAACCCAATTCCCATCTGGGGCTGGAATAGCTATCAACCCACTCTGCTGAAACTATAAATACCTTCCCTTGATACTCAACCTTAAGTGCTCACTTAAAATGATGCCCAGATATCAATAGTGAAGTTGCCAACTGCGAGCAGCTAGGTGGATGGCCAGTAGAGACTGCAGCACATCTATTATAAAGTCTTTAAAAATTAAATGACTCACAAGCATTCGATTTATGTACATGCATAGCCTATGAAATTGCACCATCTTCTCCCCTGTTTCTGATGGCTTTTACACTCCCTTCTTATGCCTTGTCTTAAATGAGGTGGCAGCTACTGTTAGTGTGTATTTTTACAGAAGCCAACATACTGAGGCCCTTGGACTCTTACTGCTATTACAATACAAAATTGATGTAGTTATTGCTCTAAGAAACACTGAAGTGGGGAAAAAACCAACCAGCAGTAACAAAACAACCATTAAGTTTTCCCCATGCAAAGCTTTCATCTCTGTTCTTCTCCCCATTGTATGCAACAGCAAGAGCCCTCATCATCATACTTCACTCAAACTCTTCGCTCAGGCTTTCTGTCCTTATCTCGCCTCCTTCTCCCTGACCCTCCAGCTTTTGAACAGACAATCCTGTGAAGTCTTTACATTAAATATTTCAGCTGTCCACTACAAAACCCTGAGACAAATTCAGCCTCATTCCATGTTTTTTGCAGGAGGTCAGAGAGGTTCCCAAACATCACTCAGGCATGCTTATATCTCCCAGCACAGAGCCCCCTTTGAGCTTTACCTTGCTAGGTCTCCTTTTGTCTCCTAACAGGCAAAGAAGCCTTCCAGCCTTTCTCTTTTCACCCCTCTCAGTCCTAGCTTTGAAAATCTCTGACATCTGCTCTTGCTAATAGCAATTATCCTTCTATTATTTCTTTTCCCCACCTTGTCCTTCTTCTCACAGTGGATGTCCAAGCTCCAATTCTTTTTTTTTGTGCTGCTTTTACCCATCTGATGGCTGCTGATCATTAGACTCCGTTCTTAGTTGTTCCTAAGTCCTATTTCTTCTTTGCACTTTTCCAGACTCCCAGTTGTCAAAGGACATGTAAAAATGTGAAATGTGACACTCACCAACCCCCAAAACTTGGGCAGAGGATATCCCCGTGCAATGCTAAGTCTAGACCTGCTGCCTTTTTTAGAGCAAATCTATCTAATTTTTCACATTATCCTGCCACAGAAAAGTGGTGACAAGAAATAACAGACAGTTAATGCTAAATGCTATAAACTTTAGCAAGGTAGCACTTTAGAGACAGCCAACAACACAACTCTCCCTTGAACATAAAGACAAAGAGTGCTATACAGTGCCTCCCTGAACCACACTTCACATCAAGCGACACACTCAGATACTACTATGTGTAATTATTAATACAGCATGCCCACTACAAACATGCATTTGACCTTGGTCTATGAAGTCATATACCAGTTGTGGGCACTGTCTGAGCCTGCAAGTGTTTTTTAGAGACAGCATTTGCACATTAATAAACTTAAGGGTTGTTTACTGACAGAATTTTCCAGTTAAACCATTACAGTTACACTGGTATTGTTACACAGTTTCCCTGCCACAGCATCCCTGGGCAGATTTTCTTATTAGAGAGTAAAAGTGGCTTTTCCCAGTTTGGCTTAAATTGCTTCCAAAGTACTTTGGTCTAAATTGAGCAAAAAGCTCCAGAATGAAAATGCCTAGGGAGTGACTTATACGAGCCACTTACCAATGAGAAAAGCCATTAATGAATCTCACATCCTACCTACAATGGGCCTAGTTTCACCTGGAACATGAGATGAACAGAAGAGACCTACCACACAACTTTTTCACCTTTATAAGTACTAAGAAATTAGATGTCAAAGACCCCGAAGCCAAGGGTCAGCATTTTCAGAAGACACTTCTTGTATTGCCATAGCGGGTTAAGCTAGAGTGAAGAGACATACGAATGAAGTGACATCTCTGAAAACATAAAACTTTGTAATGCTTTATCAGGATCAAAATCCCCTGCTATCCTGTTCCCATCCCTCCCAGTCCGACTCCTTGCAGAGCCACTCTGCCAGTTTTCCTTGCTATGATGGAGGCTGGGCAGAGAGTGTTATTGACACTGAACATCTAGCAGTGCTTCCATGACAACAAATAAGATGTTGCATGTTGGAACTGTGCAGTGAAAAACCAAGCCTAACCAGGGCTTGAAGAAGGCAGTTCGTTTTGGCAGAACACTGCTCCTCAGAAATGCTCAGGGTAAGCCACAGTTTCTTTGCATGCCCCAATATACTCTGCAGTTCCTGGGCAAAAGAGGAAAAAATGGCAGAAATATTTTTTTTTTTCCCCAGACGGGTTTCACTGCCAGAGACCATCTTCAGGAGTTTACAGCAATAGTCTCCATTAGCTGCAGAGCAGGGCAAAGGGTATCTGATCCAATCTGTCTGCCTGTATCTGAGGACAGTGCCCATTGCCAAAATAAAGACACCTCTCCTGCCATTCAGAAATACAAAACCTCGTCATTTTCAGTAACTGACCGGGACTGATATTTGTTCTTGTCACTGCTCAATCTTGAGAATCCAAACTTCACTGAAAGGAAAGCCAAGGGGTAAATGGATGCTGCCCATGGTGATACATGTATGAAACTGAAGTGCCAGCTGGCAGGTTAATATGTTTTGCCAAACTGATTTAGCACCTGCCAGTCCATTAATGAACTTGTTTGAAAGAAACTGCTTGCTCTTGGCTATTGAATCTTCCATCCTAGATCGTATTGTGTGGAACTCAACTACTCATTGTGATGATAAGCCTTCTGGGGAGTAAGGAGCTGTGCCCGAGAGCATGCTCTAGTGGCTACACCTCTAGCCACTGGTCATGAGCTTTGGGCACTATTTCTGACTATGTGACTTGTAGCATACTGCTTTCTGGATTCCACTGTAATGAGTGTCATTTTTGGGTAGGAAATACAGGTGCCATTCCAGTTTAGTGGCTCATGACAAGCTCTAATACAAACTTCAGTTCCTACACACTCTTAAAGAGGTGGCTTTGGACAAGTTGTCGTGTACCAAGAGAGGTGACCTCTACCTGCATGACCCTGAAGGTTGGCCTGTATTCGCCTGATGTGTCCCACCAGCTCCTGAGACTTCATAATGTATGCTGTTCTGAACAAATGAATCAGCTCTGGACACCTAGAAGAGCAGATGGGTTGCAGGCAACCAGACTCCAACCTTCCTTCCTCAGGTGACCATGTGGCATTTAACCACAGGTGTCTTACATCTGACAAGCCTGGTCAGGAACCTGTCAGGCTTTAACCTGCAACTTCAGACAATGCTGACACAACCACTCTGGACTGAAATACAGTACACTCTCACTATATTAAATTAGTTCAGATTTATGCTGCAGTGATGGTCAACACATTGTGCCCTGAACAATCTAGTCTGAGAAATGATGCTTTAAAAAGACCTAATAACTTTAACAATTTATTTTCCCTTAAAGTTTTACACTTAAGAAGTCTATCCAGAAGTAAAAATCATTCAAATCCTGACAACCTGAGTATAACCAATTAAATTTAAACTTTTTTATTTTCTCACAGGGATGAGGAAAAAACCCCAGGTAACAACAACAATAGTTAGGATAAATCTTACTAGGTGCATTTTGACCACACTGACCCTGATTCAGCAGGTCACTGGACAGCACTGTAGAGGTGTTTAAAAATAAAGGATCTTCACAATAGAGTAACTTGAGCTTCTCATTCCCAGTGGGAAGGTCTAAAGATTTTATAATCATTGCATATTCTAATATTGTGTAATACAGTCTGAAAATAACTAGGTTCACTAGCCATGTATCATCATGTTCGCAGTCCTGACCTCCGGTGTTAAACTATTCTAAAATCAGTTTTGCTATATCAGCAGTCAAAAAACAGAGCTAATGAAGATGTGGGATAAAGAAACATATTTCATAAATTATACTAACCTCAGGTGATCTGCATCATCTTAGACTTGTAAAATGTTCTCCTTTTTTACAACACATCTAGTTTTGGATACTGATATTTTCACTTAGCTATGATATCACCTTCAACTTAGAACAGCATCTTTCATCCTAAAATGTGGTCTCTCCACCTACCTGTAGGATGAAGCTGAGTACACAAAGTGATGAAGAGAAACTAGACAAAGCCACATGAAACGTTACGAGAAGAAACTCAATCAGAAGAGCGGGGAAAACAAAAATTTGGAAGAGTCATATTACAGAGATTAGTATCTGGCCAGCAAATTTGGGTTAGCATTCTGTTCTCATCCACGGACCGAAAAGGACCCTGCTTTTACATTTCAGTGAACAGATGGTGAAATCCCACTTCCTGCTACTTTCATGCTGGGAGAGTAACTCAATACTGCATCAGCCAGGAGACCAACACCTACAGAGCTGCAAGAACACTCTGCATGGAAACTGGCCTCTCCTTGGAGGTCTCCTAACCAGAACCCCTGCCACATTATTTAAAGAATATCACACGCTCAAATCTGAGACGGCTTTGGAAAATGCAAGCAAAAGCTGGTGCTCTGTGCCTTGATTAGCCTAACACAAGATAATATGTATATTTTATGCCTTTATGCTTAATTGCAATTGCATTTTAGTGGCTTCCATGAAAAGGACAGATTATATTTGGTGTCATTATTACTAGTGTATCCATCCAGAGAAATCTGTAACAGTTATGTTGCAGAAGACATTAGTGAATAACACACAAAAATGTTAAGAAAAAAAAAAAAAAGGTTATTTCATTCAGGACTAATGTCATCAGTACACAGATCTCCCAACTTTCCAGTGGTTTGCATCAGCTTTGAAACAGTAACATAGAAAAAGGCACCAAAGCAGTAATCAAACCTGTGAAAACAAGCAAACCAAGATCTTCTGCTTTGAGAACAGATACAAGCAAAGGTGTGAACACCAGCAATGTAATGCTGAAAAAAAATGAGCTTTATACATCTCTGAAGAGAATCAGACACACTGGATTTTGCATACATCACAAAACAGGTATACAGGCTTACAGAGTCTATGATGGGGTTTAAAGATCTTAGGTTGCTTTTCTTCAAGATCAGTCCTGAAAGCCTATGTGGTCTCTTCCATTCAATAGCTTTAGAAGCTACTCATAGAATAGCATAAACTTACTGTGGTTGCAGCCTTATAGAAATAAAGAAGAAATAAACTTGGAAAAAAAAATCTGGGAAAAATAGTAACTCTGTTTTGAACTGTGAAATTTCTTTTCTAAAAAGGATTTTTTTTCTGAAATACAATATTCAAACACAAGTGGCAAAAATCCAAATAACAAAGATCCTACTCTCACCATATACTTCATTTTCTTAAGCAGGTGAACCATCAGAGCCCTCCAATTTTTATCTACTCCATATTTCAGTTGTAGAAAGTGTTACATCAGCATAGTCACCAGGTAAAGCTGCTGGTTTATTCTAAATGGACTTTCTTCAGACAGTGGCACAGATGATGAGTGATTGTCCAATTCTGAAGCTATCAGAACTGAACGGATTTAGCAATGTCATAAACACCTCTCGAGGGAGTCACCTGGTGTTGAGAACTCACTTTACATGCCGTGTTTCAAAATCAGTTTTAATGGATTTACATTAGATTCAAACCCACTTTAGAGCTATTATTTCTTCCTTTCAACCTTTTCACACACTACTGCAATGTACTACAGCATATTTTATAATCACATGTTTGCAGGCCTGTGGGAAAGTAAACAAAACTTCAAAGGGTTATTATTTAAGGGCTCTGTATTATGGCCATAGGCCTGACTGTTTTTCTTCCTCACCACCCCTTGGGCCCAAAGCACATAATCATCCAGTAATTGAACTGAAATGTCTAAATGGCTAGATCCCCTGAAGGACATAAGTAGTTAGCAGTGAAGAAAGTAAGGGACATTTTAAAAAACCCTCATGGCTCTTTCCTGCACTGCTTAGAAACACCGTGTAAATGTAACTGACCTGGACCTGATAGGCTTTTACAGAGAACAGAACAGTGCATGGATATTTCTGGAGTTGTAGCTGAAGTAAAGATTAAATGTTGAGCCATGCTCTGTTTGGAAGCAAAGATCTTACATTTAAATTACTTTCAGAAGAACTGAGAAGAAGAAACAGAAATATACATATGTACACAGAAGTATATAACACAATAGTATCACTAATACCACATGAAAGCAAACCCCTCTAGGTCCTCATACTTAATAGCCCATCCAAAAAGTGTAATGGATAGCAGATCCCAGGCTTTCATACACTGTAACTGTCAAAGCACTCAGGAGATAGAGAAGTGAAGGCTCTGACAGCTCTCTTTTACATTCTAAATGACATCTGCATTCAACAGAACAGAAATAAAGATTAAGGGAAACACCTGATATGATAGCACTCAGCTTACCTCAAAATGCAATATTTAAAAAGTACAGAGAAACATAGGTCTGCCTCCTTGTACTGTAAGTAAAAACTGGTGTCAAAGCCTCTGAGGTCTTTACTGCTGCCAGAAAGGCAGCACCACAGCATCCAACAGACTGCAGGGGCAGGAGCCACAGCCTCCAACTATGCAACTGTTGAAATCAAAAGGTGCTTCACCAGAGGAGGGAGGAAGGAGATGGCCTTTGAACACAGACAGAAAATGGCTACAGGTACAGTCACACAGCATAAGGAAATTAACTTGGCCAGAACCTTTGCAGCCTCTCCTGTACCCCAGCGAGGAGCAGAATGCCCCTCGGTGCTCTGGCTCTTTTGCAGTGAGTACCTGCTGCAGATCTCTTCTAAGAGGTTACCAGCATTACGGCTTCGAGCGAGACACGTCAGCACACAGATCACGAGAGATGATTTCAAATAGATTTTCGCTGGTTGATTATATAAACGATGCCTCTTATAGCTGGAATAACACCTCAAAGGCAATATAATGACGACATGACAATGTATGTAAATCAAGAACTGCATGTGGGTTTATTTTACACTTGAGAAAACAGTGGATTTAATTGTGTGAACCAAAATGTACTGTACAATATTAATGATAAAACATCAAAATGTATAATTCATAGTGCATTGCTTGCTTTATTTTTATTTATTTAATTTTTTTGTCAGATAGTTCCTTTAAGTACATGCATCTGGAAAGATGCAGGTGCCAGTAAAATTCCTCTATTTATATCAAGCTGCAGGAACTAAATTTTATTCAAAAAGTGTGGTTTTACATTATATACACAGAAATCGAATATAAAATGACAATATAAAAAGTTAAAAGAGAAAGCATACAGCCAGAAGGTACAAAGAAAGTTGAACAGTTTAAAATGGTACGATATGTAACATGTATTTTTTTTTAAGCTGATGCTGGCAATTTACAAGGAACAGAATCCAACATTTGCCCCATTTTTTTTTTTTTTGTTTTCATTTACCAATGCAGCACACTATAGAAAGGTCAGCTTGTACCAAAGCTTAACATTTGTAAATAACTATAAACTGCAGTATTTTACAGAAAAAAAAAATAAAGGAAAGAAAAGAGCATTTTTACATTTGTTTTAAATAACAGCTTGCATACTTTTTCTCTTTTTTTTTTTTCTTTTGCCAAAAAGTGGCAATTCTCAGCATCCAGAGGGTATGGGCATAGTGGCAACTTGGTTTGCTTTTTTTGAATTATTATAGAACTTATACAGTTGTGGCTTCCTAACCCCTTGAGTACTACACAGCTCTCCTTCTTCCAAGGACTGCATGCACAATATCTTCACAAACCAGTTCTGCATTAAAAAAAAAAAAAAAAAAAAAAAAAAAGCTCATTCATTAAAAAAAAAAAAAGTCCTGCTTCCTACACAGCTTTTATTTAAATGAAATGCCTTTAAGCCTTTTGTTTTGTTTTGTTTTTCCTTATTTACTTATTTACTCACTGGGAAAGGCACAGAAATGCTATTACAGTTCTCAGAGGGTTAAAACTTGACACTACCAGGTTCTGTGACCTTTATTGTCATGGCAACTTTGTAATTTTAGGATGTCTCTTTATCATTGTTCTTTGTGTCTTTCTTTACGGCTAAATTAATGTCTCTCAATAGTGTCTCCCACTATATTCTACAAAAGATAGCTTAACATCAAGGACAGATGTTGAAAATAAAGGTCAGACTTTGACTCACAAAAAATAAAAACAGAAACAAAAAAATAACCATGCACAGATCAGACAAAGAGCATATAAATATAGCTACAAAATAAGTGTAAGAAAAACCAAGGTCCAGATAGGCAGTTCAGCAACAAAAGTAAGACTGATTTCAGAGGCTCAGGTCAGGCCTAGTGCAGTACTATGAAGAAGTTTAGTGCAATGTTCCTGTGGTCACTTGCATACCTGGCTGCTTACCTGGACGCTATTGTTTTTCTAACTCAGTTACATAGATCAGATGGTCCTCTGGGGACTTGCCATGTGTTTTACTAAGGTGCAGTTTGACTGCATGCTTGCTTGCAAAAGTTCGGTTACAGAGCTTACATTGGAATGTGGAGCCTAAGTCCTCCTCGGCAATTCCAAGTGAGCCCAAAGTCTTGTTTGTGAGGACTTTTGAAACATTCTGCTGTTCTTGAATCTGATTAAGTGGCAACTTTGACAGATCCTTCAAACTAAACCCTAGGTGTGTCTCTAAGTGACTTATGTATGTAGAAGCAGTCCTGAACTGAGAGGCACAATCATTGCAAAAGAAAACAGGATGTCCTGTGTCCAAGTTCTTTAAAAATTTAGTTCCACCTGTCCTCCTTAACTGATACTTCACATTGGCCAGCCAGTGGCTAATTGTGGTCATGGAAAGACCAGTAAACTTAGAGATGTGTACCCGCTCTTGTGGACCTAGGTCCGACATAATGTATTTGCCTTCTGGGGTCTCCCTCAAGCTGGAAGCAAACTGGGCTTGAAGGATCAGAAGATGCTGAGGGTTCCAGTTGGACTGCCTGCCCTTCCTCTTGTGTACTGGTGACAGTTCATCTAGAGCTTCCTCAAAACTGCTCCCATCAGCATCAGACTTCTCTGACACGGTAGAGGGAGTTGAAGACTTGGGTGTCAAACGCCCTGTGAGGTTCTTCACCATATCAGAAATATCCAGCAGGGCACTCTCCCTCAGTGGGGACGAGGCAGAGTCAGCCACACTGGAAACAAGAGGCTTGTTTTTGGACTTAGTTAAATCAATAGGTTGATCGCTGTTCTCATAGTAATACCGGTCAATAGCATCAGCCTGCTTGACCGGAGTGGTTGGGTAAATGGGTTTGTCCAACATGCTGTTACTAATTTTGTACAGCATGGCCAAAGGGTCCAGAGAGGGGCTTACCGGCTTAGAAATTTTGCCTAAGTGGGTATTCATAATGGACTGTAAAGCGCTCAATGGATTAATGAAGGATGGCTCAGGTGAATGATCTGTGATAATTCCTAAATTGTTACAGCCATTTGCAACCTTTGTTTTAAGTGGCTCTGTACCATTTGGCGTATGTGCTTCTGCTGGACTATCCTTTTTGACCTTCTGAACTTCAGACTCAGAGCTCTTCTTTGGCTGCTGTTTGTTATTTATTTCTTCTGCTTTTGGGAAGTCCTTGTTTTCTTTAGCAGCAGGTGACATGGGTTTAATTGGAGAACTCTTCTCCTTCTCCAAAGGCTTCTCTTCCTTCTTCACGTTGATTTTACCTGTAACTTTCTCCACTAGTTCCTCCATAGCAGATACATTGCTCTTGTGAGGTGGGGGTGTGAGATTGCCCGGGGAATGGATGAGTGCATTGTGTTCTGACGACAGTGATTTCACACTGCTTGCGTAGGACGGCTGCATTTGAACGCTCTGCACCGCGGGCTGAAGGGGTTTGACTGTTCCCGGGAGCTGGTAAGCTGCATGAATACTGGGATATCCTCCCCAGGAAGGGGCTCCATTCTGGGCTTTGCTGATGGCTGTTGTCACTGTGTTCTCCAGGGATTTCAATATGTCTATTCCGCCTTTGGGACTATCATCTAGGTCCTCCTCTCTGAGGTATTGATACAAAGTTGTTGGCTCAAATTTCTCTGTGGAGTCCTCACTCTCTTCTTTAATCTTTTTCTCTGTTTCAGTGACCACCAGCTTTTCCTTCTCTAGGTCCTTCTTTTCCTCTGAGTTTGTGGAGCCCGCTGGGGAATCGGGCTGCTTTTTAATGTTGGAGGCTGGTAGCCTTGTGTGGGTGGTGGGTGGAAGAGGTATAGACTGTATTTTCTCCTCCACCACTGGGTCCAACACTAGCTGTTTGCCTTTTTTGGAAGCAGAATTGGTCACCTTCAAGAAATGACCGGTGACCATCATGTGAGCAGTGAGCTGCTGCAAAGTGTCATGGGAACTGCCACATTCCATGCACTTCAGTATTTGGGCTTTGCGTGCCTCAAACTGCCAAGTGTAGCTAGCACCATTTTGATAGCCATAGCGGTTGTTCGGAGTCACGTAGGGATTGGCAGCTTTCTGATCCTTTGCAGACTCACCCAGTGAAGCTTCTGTCGTGATCCCTGTTGGCTCAGGTGAACAAGGCGAAGCCAAGTCCTGAAGTGCTCGCTTTTTGGTAGAAGGGACCAATTTGGTGATGGCTGGTACTGGCTCCTTCAGAGGCACTTTCTGGTAATGCTTTGTTTTTATCATATGGACACTGAGGTCTTGCAAAGACTCAAATGAATGCCCACAGTACATGCACTTCAGCACTTTCTGGGCATCCTCTTTGCCTTCCATTTCCATGAGCGATCTTTTCCTAGGCTTTGACCACCGCTTGGTCTTATCAGCTTCTTTATCTCTGTTGTCATCACGGTAATGTCCAGTTTCGTTCATGTGCACTGTTAGCTCCACCAGCGTGTCGTAGGCTGCACTGCAGTCTTTGCATCGGAACTTGCTGGCACCGGTGAACACAGACCCATAGAGTTTATTGTTTTGCCGGTAAAGCTGTACTGTGCTGAAGAGACTCGGCTCTGGGAGAAGTCCATACGATGAGGTCTGCTGCAGAGTTTTAGCTAACGCAGCCTGGTGCCAGTCGTAACCTGAGCCACCACTGTTACTGTTACTAGTACTACTGGTGGTTGTACTGGTACTAGTGTTGGTACTGGTAGTACAAGTACTCTGGGAATTGGCATTGGCCTCAGTACTGGCCGTGTTTTCATTCTGGCTGATTCCGTTGTTGCTGGTGGTTGGATTGGATTTCTTTAAGTCCAAAGCTAAACTGGACCAGCAAGTCTCTGAAAGCAAATTTGCATACACAGCTTTTATTTGTGCCAAGCTGTCCTGTGGATAGGAAACATTGTCTGTGCACTGAGGATCCTCTTTCTCTTCTTTAGAGGAAGTGCTTTTGAAATGGGCCAGCTGATCGCTGTTTTCACTAAACGGCGAACCATAGCCTGCATCCTGATTAGTTGCAGTGCTGACTGGGGAGTTCTGGTAGCTTTGAGCCTCTTTGATCTCCGCTTCTTCATTGCACAAATACTCATTCTCCTGGATGTCCAGAGACAGCCCGTCATCTTCCACGCTGTCTTCATCTATTTCTGCTGCTTTCAATTCTTCCTCAGGAACATATGCTAAAATACAGGAGGGGAGATGGGGGGAAACAAGACAGTGTTATTGAACACGCACATTTTACACGGCTCTCCTGCACTAAAAACACTAACCATGAAGACGAATTTTGAAGATACATCCAAAACACAAACTCACCATCACTCACACACTCCTCCTATAAATCCACATACTCTGTCATGGTTACAGTTTGATATCAGTGATACTGAAGAATAAACTTTGACTTCAGCTGTAAAATATGTGCCCAGATCACAGTAAATAGCATAATATCAAAACTAAAATCAAACAAAGAGCCTACTAAACTAGTTTTTATCAACCTAAAAAATGGCCGGGTACTGAGCTATATTTACTGCACTACATATGTATGTGTAACGCATTGCAGCTGACCTGCATCCCTCAGACCATGACACTCAGAATCACTGACTTGACCAACTCTATCTTGTCAGTTCTGTCTTTTCTTGCAAACTGGCTCTAGCTACAGCTTCAGGGGCCATTTCTGTGTCACTGATACCTGACTCTAATGAAGCCATACAGGGCAAGAGTGTCAGGTCAGCTGTTCTCAGGGTCTCCTGGTGTCTGGCTGTACTGCGTCCATCTGAGAGCAGAAAAGCTTTCATTTTTGAAAGGTGAAAAGAGAAGCAAGACTGATTGCTTTCTGAAATGGGTAGGATGTAGTTTGCCTCTGGTTACGATCTGATGTGGGTCCTGCATTTAACATTTTGAAAAAAAAAAGCAGCCAGAAATTAGAAGTAAATGCTAGAGATTAATTTCTTAAAGCAACAAACAAAAACCTTGGTATCTCCACTGCACCTTGCTTATTGGCTTATGGAAAATATAAAACTTTGCTATTGCATTTCTATCTGTGAAACTATATGATCTCACCAAACTATGTGTTTATCTATATCAAACCATTTGTTAAACTAGCAAATGTGATATTCATGAGCAGATGGCCATTACATCAAAACACATTTACTCCAAGGGCTCAATTCACAGAAGTGACTTACATGTACCTAACTGATAAATGTACACTTTCATTGCAAAGCAGAAAACGTAGCTGTACACATCTCTCTCCAGTTTTGTAAAAGAAGCTTAAAAAAATCACAATGCTAATGGAATGTAGACCATTTTATAAGAGTGTCAAGGTAGAAAATATGGATTATGAACAATTTTCAGTAACTGAATAAAAAAGTGCCTCCTTGTCAGGTGAACTCTGCAGCAAGTGATGCTGAAATGTGTCCTGTGTCCTTTCATGGTACAATACTGAAAGAGAGCCAGAAAAGAGGCACTTCTGCTCCTGTGTGGTATGAAGAAAATATGTATTATCATGTTAACAAAGCTGAGGTCTTCTACAGCTGGGGGGAGCATAAGTACAAGACGAGCTTCTTTTTGTACACAGTTGCTAACATATTCTGAAATGTCTTTTCTGAAAAAATAAAAAGAATCTTCTTTCATTGTAACATGAATACTCTTTGAAACACATTACGGTCAGTACTGCATTATGTATTCACCTTTGCAATTCAGTCTTAATGCAGCCCCTAACTGCTTCAGCCTGATCTTTTAAGATGAAGTAGGAAAATACTCCATCTAGTACTGGGGTTGTACTGAACCTTAAGATGCCCATTGCATTTTTCACCTGTCCCTTAAATGCCAATATTTTCAGATGATAATTTGACCTTTCAGTTTTTAAAAAAGTTCTAATCAGGGCCCAAACAGATAAATCAGCCTGAAGTGTTTTCTAATATGTTTTAAAAGACAGGTGAGTACCAAGCACAATAAGTAAAATCCAGAAATAATCCTGGAGTCAAAGGCCAGGAAGGTGCCAGAAAAGCATTGTAAAACCAGATGAAATTATTCTCCAACAAGCATTTTGTCCATAAAATAAAGAATGCAGAAGTAGTAAGAGAATTCAGAAGGCAGCCAGCTTCCCTGTCTTGCAGCAATGCTGCTGTTGGAATACTCTGTAGATATTTGAGCATGGTAGGACCGCCGCAGTTCTGAACTCCAGGTACACACGTAGAACTCACTCCCACAGCTGCAGTCTAGGATCTCTTAGCTCTCTCACTCAACATAACTGTTTGCAGTAATCTCTAATGGCCAAAGACAATATATTTTTAATTTTCAGAAAAGTGAAGAACAGTTAAAGAAGAATATGGGTTTTAATTTTGAAATTATTTTAAGTAAAAAATAAACCCCTCTGAGACCTAAAACTCACAACAATGGGCAGTTACCATCTGGCACTTTATTTAAAAAAAAAAAAATAAACAAAGCAAGTACAAGCTAAAAACAGAGAGGACACATATTTTCAGTTTTTATGAACAGCTTTTTTCTCACTAACCACAGAGCAACTATGCCACTTTTCTCTAATTTTCACATCCCAATATTTTTAATAACTAGGTGAAAAAAACTGTTGTAAGATGCTGAATGTTCCTACAGTTGATACAACATTTTGTAAAGATCCATATGAATTATTTGCTTACATCTCTTTACTTAATTCTAAACTGCATAAATACATATTTTTATAATTGCTATATATAACAATCTATATATCTTCTTAAGTAGAAACTCTAATGATCCACTGCCACATCTTTTATTTTTCTTTATATTTACTTACGATGCTATTTTCTCTATTCTCATACTTTTGCATTGTATCATAAAGTCAAAAAGGAGTTAAACCATACAAGAAACATTAAAACTACATGTAAGGTCCCTGTTAAACTGCCAAAGCAAAGAAACCGAGTGTCAGGGTGAAATACCTATCTTTTACTTACCTTTCCTACTCTCCGGTTTTGCTGAGACTATTACACGATTGAGTTCACTCCCTTACCAACATATATTGCAATATAAGGGTTAAGAATGTATAAATGTCCAGAACTATGATTCTCCATGATTTCATAATTGAAGCCAGCTCTAAGAAAACCCTGAATTTGTATGATGTGCACATCCACATGCCTGTACATGTATCTAAAGTCACAAAGAAATAATGCTTCTTAACAAAAAAAGAGAGTAATTTATCTGTAATGTTTAATTTCTATCACTGCAATGAAAAAATAGTCTATTTAACTCTTCTGGTTATCATAGGATACAGACAATACCTGTTCATTCAAGACCACTAATGCTTATGAGATGAATAGCAGCACACTCAACATATGGTATTTTGCAAGGTCAGTGCAATTCTCTAACTGAAAAGGTTTCTGAAAGAGCTAACACAGAAGCAAACAAAAGGAAGAATGTTAATGTCTAAAAACATGTACGTTTTACTAAAATTCTCACAGAAATTTGACAAATAAACGAAATTCAGTATTTTAAACACAGCAAAAATGTTCCTATTATAATTACTTGCAGAGAGAAGTAATATATTGTACCTTAAATAAAAGCATGAGATGTTCAGATTCTAAATTATAAAAACTAGATCAACAGACAGATTTCAGACAACATATCTTTCTGTGACTGAGCAACTCTCAGCAATCTTCTCCAGACATTCCTGCATCAGCAAAGATACTGTTGGTTTACACGTCCCAAAACCACACAAAAATATTAAGAGCAGATATAAGCAATGACCCTCCTCAACAATAACTATAGTCAAAGCAGAAGAAATTACAGAACCTAGCGTCAGCTTTTTTCTTCCTTCTCATTTGTGTCTGGAAAGACTGAGGCAAATACAAAGTGTGAAAGAGGGAAAAACCTTCAAATTCCAGACAACTAAAAATTAGGGGGAGCATTTTGTATTTCTTTTGTTTCTATTAAGTCTTGCTATTATTTTTTTGCCTGTAAAATGTGCCTTCTGGATGCCAATGCTTCCCCATAGATATACTGTCATCTTTGAGCAGTGTTAAAAGCTGTGCATTCTAATCTAAGTGGACATGAGATGCTATATATTGTACATGTGAGTAGCACAGCACATTGTGTTTGCTTCAGTGAGAATATTTACACTATAAATACACATCCATTGTTTGAAAAAGCAGACAGAGATCTGAAATGTAAGGATGTGGTTAAAAATACAAATATTCTCACATAAAACCTTTCCACAACCTTGGAACTATGCTTTTGAAGGAATCTGTCTCTATGGAGGTTTTCTTTTCCATTCAAAAAGAGATTCAACATTGAATAAATTATTTTGAAAAGCAGCAAAAGTAATAATTGTATTTGGTTTTAGTATTCTACAAAATTAAATGCAGTAAGCTCTTCAAGACCCAATTTTAAATCTTCCAAACAAATAATTTTATTCAGAAGAAACACCTAAGCAGTGAAGGTCACAGTTCAGTAAAGGAATTGAATACTGAAATAATTTTCACTGAAATACCTATTTCACAGTTTTGACAAATAGGGATAGGTTTAGGTCTAAAATTCTTCACTAAATCAGGGCCTGCTCTGTGACTAAACAATAGTGGCACAATGTGAGTGTTCACCATTCTTCAACAGATGTATTGCCACAGCTTCTAATATTTACCCAGCCAACAGGAGACAGCAGCTGCAGAAGTTTTCACAGCCCACACTGTCACCTTGCACAAACTGCACTCCGGGCTGGGGGTGATTTCCACTGCACACAAGAACACATTTCATATCTTAGGAAAAAAAAGCACAGATAGAAAAGAAATCTATAGCCACACTTCTCCCTCATTACAGAAAAACAAGAGGCAGATGAAAAAAACCAAATCATTTACAGACACGTTTCCAGAATACAGAGTCATGAGAGTTTTACAGAAGAATCCAAAATCTCACATTGTGAGAGTTTAACATGCCTGCTGGAAGATTTGCGAATCTTCTGTAATAGTATATACAAATGTTCATACAAAATTCTGGCACAGACACTACAAATCTGTAGTGTGTGTGTGTGTGTGTATGTGTGTCTGTATTACGATGTCAGTATAGTGGAAAAATATGGCTTAGTTATGACAACGGCTAAGGAGCAGCAGAGAATGAGACAACCTGATAACCTTACTACAGAGGTTTGTGTCTTTCATTTCTAATTGCAGCAAAATGGGGGGCAAAACACTAGAACTGCCTACCCTCTAATTCCAATGCAGTGGGTCTGAAAAGTAGATAAGGTACTGTAACAAGAACAACCTCCGTGCTTCTAGCAGGTTGAATGATAACCCTTAAAGGCATCCCATTAAAAGCCAACAAAAAGATTCTTCACCTCT
>NC_031769.1:93192946-93211788 GCF_001522545.3 Parus major
CCTGTATCCAGGTACACCCACCACGGGGCTCACAGCTTTGAAGTTGTCAAAGCTGCTCCTGTCCCTGAGGCTGTGCTCACATCCTGCCACAAAGCACTTGGGTGCACTGACGTTAGTGAAATGTAAGTGCGTGCCTAAGCGGCCTGCAAAACATAGCACGAGCAGAGGAATCTTATTTAAGGTTAAAAGCATGGCTAAGTTCTTTAATGAACAGAGCTGTGCTTAGGGGTTTCCTGCAGGATTGAGACCTTAAAGTTAAATTCTGCCAGCATTTACACCCAGCAATGAAAGTCAAATTCTGCCCTCTATTATAAGCAGACAACCCCTTTAGATTGTATTTGAAATCAATGGGATTGCCTGGGTGTAAAATGAGAACAGTCCCTTAGTGCCACAGAAAACCAGGCAACAAAGCAATTTTACAATGTTAAATTCAGCAAATAAATTCTGGTATTATTGTTTTCTCTATTGTTACATTATTGTTTAGCTTTGCCATGAAATTATATAGGTAGAAAACCAGAATGTAATATTTTGAAGATGGTTGTATGGAGCTCCGAAATTTATTTAAGGCAGTAATTTCTAGACACACATGGCAATCACATTTTATCTTCAAGCCAGGTATTAGTGTATTAGCCAAGGTGTATTAGTCTGTTATGGTAACATCTGAGAGCTTTCTCAAAAATTAGTAATTTTAAATAAAACTGTTTGTGTCAGTGGGGTCAGAGGCTGGGGGGTTTCTAACATTGGCTGAGTGAAGAATATTGATTCCTTCTACAGTCCTTGCTGAGACAAAATTTCCACTTATGTAAAAGCAGCTTCTGCCTGGACAAGGTTTCCAAGTGAAAATGATGCTCACACCAACTGAACCACTGAACTTCACAACAAGTCTGTAACATACCACACGTTACCTGAGCAAACCCAGATGAGCAAACCCAACTCAAGAGTCACAAATTACTTGGCCTGTGGGTAGTAAAGGAGATCCAGCTTTGGGAGATCCTTGTCCCACTTAATGTTTCTAGCACTGACAAACAAGTCCTTAAGTAAAATTACGGGATTCCTTCTGCTTGTCACACAGTTTCACTTTCAGAGAATATATTAGTCACAACAAAGGCTGGGGGTTTTGTTTGTTCAGTTGGTTGAGAGTTTTTCAATAAGACAGACTTCCGTCTATTTCTAGAGGGAAAAAAATATACTCATTTGTCTGTGCAAACTCTAGTTCAAGCAGGAGAGCCTTGGAGAGGCCTTTCATGCAGAGTTCTGCCTACAGGATTTCCCAGCTTCACAAGGGTAAAGGAAAGATAAGGCAGTTGGTTTCAATACCAAACTTTATGAGGAAAAGGTGAGGATATGCCACTTGGACTACATGTTTGTGGTTTCTCCTGCCGTTTCCTCATTTACTGAATATATATCATAGCCATTGTGGTTTACCCTCAATGTAACCCCTTCTATGATGAAAGAAACATCAATCACTCACTATGGTGGGTTTTAGCAATGTAGGTTCATGACACCATAAAATTTGGGAAGTGTGGGGACACTGGGCCCTGATAAAATGCCAATGTCACTTGCTTAATTTAAGAAACACATTCAGATATGGTTTATACTCAAATTAAGAAAGCCATTTGTTAAAAAGGTTATTTTTCAAACCAAAATTATTCCTGGTACTACCAATCACATGATCGACCAGAAGATAGCTCCATTGCAGCAAATCCAGGAAACATACTTGCTTTGCTTCATACATTCAAAACAATTCCTTTCAAAAAAACCAACAAAACAAATAAATAAAAATTCACACCTGGAAAAATAAGAGACAATACAAGAGATAATTTAACTTACATTATACCAAGAAGGTGGATGATTTACAGTGAAAAAAATAATTAAAATAATTAAAATATACTTCGTTCAGCCTTTAACATTACTCAAAATTATTAGGCTAATGACTAAAATCCAGAGCTTGAAAAAAGTTAAAACTTTAGTATTTTTGTCTATCAAGAAATAAAGGTACCTTCTTGGTATATGCTATGACAATTTAAGGTGAGTAGAAGAAAAAAGCCAAAAGCCAACTGCCCAAAACCCTAATCTTTAACAATTCTTTGAAATACGACCTCCTACGTCATTTAATTTTTGAAAACCCTAAGGTCATGTAACACACTTTCTCTGTCATTTGTAAGTACATTAACTCAGTGGCCATATGACAGTGAAATTATGATAATGGGCTGCTAAAATGGGTCATGCAGACACTGCGTTTCATGTTAGCTTCAAACAACAGTGAGAATATAGTCCAAATCAAATATGACAGTACAAAAGCACATGGTTTACTTTTCTCAATGCTTTGCCAGTAACTGGGAAGGAGGATACAACCACTAAATATAGATGCATTAGTAGAGTTTCCCACATATGAACTGTCCTTCTCTCCCCACCCATGATGCATTAAAAGAAAATTGCCACAACAAAAAAGCAAACTTTTTAGTAAAAGACTGTGTTTTTCCTTCTAAGGTTTTCCTTTTCATAATACAAAGGTTATCCCTTGACAAAGCCAACATTCTTAGAATGTGAACAGTATCTTAAAAGAAGACAGAGGATAACACAAATCTTCACACAAAATAAATCAGTTTTTGTCTTTGAAAAGTATACAATCATTAGTATGAATACTGTCTATATGCCAAACTGAATAGATACTATCACCTGAAGCATATGCTCATCAACACAGACTTTTGAGGACCCCAAAATTAAAACACAGATAACTTGATATATAACTGCAGAAGCCAATAAGCCACTAAAAAAAAATTAAAATAAAATAAAATAAAAATTTAAATAATAATAATAATAATAATAGTAGTAGTAATAATAATAATAGTTTGAATGGCAAAATTATCGTGAGGTGGATGCTTCAGGGACAGTTCATTTATATTCCTGCTTGTATCAAGCTACAGGATCAGGAATCTTTTTGCAAAATTCAAACAAGCACAGCACATCAGGGTTTACTTGTCCTTTCCTCTTTCATACAGAGCACTGCATTTGGGAGGAAAAGAACTGCAGTGTCGAGACTCTTAAAGAGAACCTCCTGAAAATGCAGGCCACCTGCACAGGATCAAAATTTTTGCACCGGTTAAAATCATACAACTGCATTTAACCCATTGATTTTTTACGATATTAATGCTTATTATCTACCTGTAATAAAGGCACAATTTTCTATAAAAAGCCCTTTTCTCTTTCTTTGTCTTTTCTGCACAATTTGAAAACTGTCAGTCTAATAGTTCCTAAGAGAACTAAGCAGTAAGGTTGGCGAACACAAAAGCACAGAAACACCATCACATGCAAAAGTTATCTGAATAGCCCAGATAATTGCTTAGATAATTATTTTGATAGAAGCCCTGCTGAAAGCTCCTATATTTTATCATACATGTGAAGTGTACATGGCCCACCTCCAATGTGTGAGCCCTGTGCTGGATGATAACTGGAGTAGTGACTTTTTGCTTTTTCTTTTAGCTCAATATGATAAATAACATGTGCAGTTAGCTAAAAGGAGAATGGGCAACCTAGATTGTCAGGCTCATATTTATTTTTAAGCGAATTGTGTCTGTCAGACAGGGGGAGAAATCAAGTTACATAATTTATGTAAGGGGTGTCCATTATGTACATAGTAATGTAGCAGTCTGCGAGAAGACAAGCAAGTAGCAGTGAGAGAAGTTGCTCTTGAGGAAGATCACATTGCCCAGCTCCAGCCCGTGAGCTTCCTGAGCCTTATGCAGCCTGACTGACAATGAGATTTAATGTAGCCTAACTATAGTAGCCTTGAGCAGAGATGCAATTATAACAGGAAGGCATAGAGACTTTTAGTGTATTAGACTGTATCAGACTGTTGTGAGCATCAGTGGCGTAATCAGCAAATGCTTGCTCTTCCAGGCTCTTTCCCCCACCACCTGAAAATTCAGAACATAAGAACCTTCCACTATTAAGAACTTGAGTAAAGGTCATTTTGTTTTCCTCAATACCATAAAAAATGGCATAGCTAGATTTGACATGCATATGCAAATCAGCACACAGGAAAAAAAACCACCTGATTTTCCTTCACACTTGATTACTGTATCTGAATAAAATCTTAGATATAAACACCTTGACTAAGAAGAAAACCCACGGCAGCTCTTTGGTTTAATTGGCAAGATAGTCTTAGCAGATGCAGCAGTGCTGGACAAGGTTATTGTCTCATGGCACATCATAACAAAAATGTACAATTCTCCACTGGTCAGAAAAATAATAATTCAACTTAAGTTGCACTTTAACATACTTCTACACAAGACAGGGAGGTATTTTACAATACCTGAGAATATTGCATGATTTACAGATAACCAGTTGATAGCATCAGTATATGTAATACCAAACAAATGGGAATACTTCTATAGGTGAAAAAAATCACCATGGCTTTTCAATTTGTAGACGCTTGTAATGTCACAAAATGCAATATGTCGCTTTGTACTTTGACACTCGATCTTTCTTGGCCTTAATTAGCACTTTTGCTTCAAAGAGTTTTGAGTATATGAACCTAATGACTAAATAACTGCACCCAGCCTCCGAAAAAACCCAAACCATTTTTATACACTAAGATGATAACCAACCAAAATGTTAACTAAATGTGTGTTTATGCAGAGTTTAGAAGGAGAACTTTTGGCAAGAGTAAATAGAGACTGTTATTTTGACCGTACTTTTCATAAAACACATGTTCACACAGAACCACAAAAGGCATACATACAGACTAAATATATGCAAAAAAAAAAAACCCAAAAAAACCCCCAACCAAACCAATCCCACCTATATACCACAAAACGAGTTGCCAAATCATGTATTAACTTCTACAGCCCATTCTAAAGTTATGTTTTCACCCTTGTGATGGTTCTAGATAGATACTACATGCGCTAAAGTAGCACAGAAATATATGCTTATCTAGCACTAACATCTTTAATTTGTCACTTTCATGGCAGACATTTCTAGATAGTCTAGAGGTACAGAAATTTTATGTTGCCAGCACAAAAGCAACTGAAGTACCTGACCACTTAAGCCCTCATATTTTAAAATTCATGACAGATGCAAAGTAAATTTTACTAAAAACTATTATATAATCAATAATTTGTTCAAAACGTTTTTCTCATGGAAAGTTATGATGTTATTTCAAGCAACTGCTTATTACTATGTTATAAAGCATATTCCTCTGCAATATTCTGTTCAGGATCATGAAACCTTGGCAGCCTTATACATTTCCTCTTGATATACAGCAAGAAGTAACAGAGTTTGGGACAGTAATAAAAAGGATTCATCACTTTAAAATAGTTTAACATCCATTGTGTGCATTAAATGTTGGGAAAATGTTTGCAGGAGCTACTGCAAAAGAGCCGCAAATCTAATTCTTTCCCCCTGTCTGATTGATACAATCAAGAATTCATTTAAATGGTCCTTTAGTGAGCTGTCATCAAACTGCAGCCCATTTACAGAAGGTTAGCTAATTAATGAACTCTTGATTGAAGATTAATTTGGCAACGCTTTTTAATTTTCGCCTTAAAACCATGACAAACAATGATGTATTTTAATTAGAGCTTCAACTATAGCTGGGTGCTTTATATACATCTCTGATATTGTAAACAGATCACATCTATTCATTGGTAAATAGATAATAATGTTTAATTATCTGGAAATTAACAAAAGACTAACAACATATCCTAATTTTACACATGCAGAAAAAAACATATGTCCATAAAATGAAATGTCTTATTGAATAATGTTGATTCTACCAATGTACTTCCAAAATTCCTCTGTAACACATTGCTTTAATAAAAACTACTTGGTGCTAATTAAAAAGAAAGATACGAATGGGTGTATTCTGTACTCATACCTATAGATGCAGTAATCCAACTACCCAGTATAAACCCCTTTCTTCTACATAAAAATTATTCTGTCTTCATGTAAACCGTGGTATTTCTGCACAATGATTGGTGATTTATTTGTGAAATTGCTAGAATCGGGAAGCCACACATAGGTATCAAAGCTCTCGACCAAGGTAAGTAAAATGTCATAATATATTTAGCAAATAATAACGGAAAAAAATAGAGAAAAACATCATCAGAAGATGCCAAGAAACAAACAGGGATGCAAAGAAATAAAATTCCTAGCATTTCTTCTCCCAAATAAAGTCACTGTTCATAGTGCTGCAGCCTAAATAATGGCAGCAAATTCAACTGTATTTTCAGAAAAAAGTTCAATCACATTATTTTTCAATTTATCATTCTAATTTTCAGTCCTGTCTTCTATTTACAACTTTTTGTTTTCTTTTTCAAAAGACATGGCCTTTCATAGCTTTTATTTTATGTGCCATTACCCTCAACTTAGTTATTCTAACCACAAAAAGGCAGCAATGAAACACCATTGTCAAGTGAAAGCAGCAGCAAGTTCCTGCATATTGTCTGTGGTTTTGCTTGTGTGTTTGCTTTAAGGACAGGAAAACGGAATAGCATTTAAGATGCTCATAATAACCATGCTCACAAATAACACAATCAATATCTTGTGGCTTTTTCAGAAATCATTTTCAACTAACTTGTCTTCTAACACTGGAGACGTAGAGTGCTTTCATCTGTTTGAGATCTGGCCTTTAATTGCTTCAGACTAACATTAAAATGCTATAATGTTTACCAAAAATGCCTTGGCTATAATTTCATGCATTTTATTTCATTTTAAACACTGTTATATATTAATGACAAAATATTTGTCAATAACAGCAAAGAGAAACCTGGAAATTAATTCCACATAAGAAGGTTTCACTTCCCCATTGATTATACAGGCAGAGCTCAATTAGGCAGGGAAAAGGTTCTGAATCAGACTCATCATCTTTGCCTGAACATAAGCACATGTATGTGCTTATCCAAGGAAGTATCTATTTTTTGGATAGATGAACATGTGAGCCTTTTTGTAGATGACATTGGAGCCAATCATGAACTGCTGAAAGAACTCGGGGTTAATTCTGCCTTTGTTTTTCATTGACTTTATGGCAGGTGATGCTTCTCAGAAGTTTAGGGACTCTATAATCAAATAGCAGGGAGAACATGAATTTGTGAACATTTTTGTACTGTAACCCTATCTTAATAAGAAGACAAATCCCAATCCTGAAGAGACATCCAAACAGACAAAGAGCACTTCTCACTAATTTCTCATTTACTGTGTTCCAGGTAAGTATTACTATTGTTAGCATTATGGCCAGATATCATTATCCCCTCTGTATGACCTCTGATACTTCTGTTTAGTCACACATTTGCTCATATAGAACACCTGTGGAAAGAACATCAATAGCTAACCAAAATAAAGTACCACAAAAACACACTGTGATTTGTTTTCTCATGTGACTTGGTATCTGGAAAAGTGCAGGAGAAACAGCAGGAGCAAGCTGTCCCTGTACAGGCAAGTGTTACTAGAGCTACCAAAACCAACAAAGAAGAAAAATTACTGCTATGATAACAAACATCTGTGCATAAATGCAGTATGCTTTTACAAAACTAAGTGCATGAAGTAAAACAGATAAAGGCAAAATCTAATTCTATATTCACTAAAACAGGTCCAAAGTCCTGTATAAATAATGAAATGGGAGTAGGAGAGGAAAGAATTTGGCCCACTACTTGCATCTTTCTGATCCAGCAACTATTCCCCTAGCCAGGCTGGGGAAAAAAAAAAGGATACAAGGTTAGAGGATAAGAGATCCAATAATGTAAAATCAGTGACATACAAACATTTGAGAAACACATATCATCAGAGCTGTCTAGACCTAGATGTTTAAAATCATCTGTGTGAAAGGAGAGAAGAGAAAGAGGAAAATCACCTCATTGTTCCAAAGAAAATGTTAGATTTTTTTACAATTATTTTAGTTTGAGTGGGTTGTGGAGACCATTAAAGGAAATGAGCAGAAAAAGTGTTTTCATCACTTGTTAGTTCGTGCTTGAAAAGCTCAAATACTGTTTCACTTTAATAGCTCGGTCTTGGCATCTATGTACTCTTTGGTGCAGAATACAGGCACTGGCAATGTAGGGAAAAGAATTTGTGAAGCTACAGGTGAAGGAGAGGGGCCTGACGGGTATTAACAGACAGTGTCTTCCTGCTCAGTGCAGGGGCACAGCAAGTTCTCATCCTGCCTGCACTGGAATGTGTTTTTACTAACATGAGTGTTGTTGCAGCACATCCTCTGCTGGGTCCTCGGCTCTTCAGCGGTGGCAAATGACTTACTCGGTACTGTTCGATACAGTTAAGTAGCATGTACATCAGCTATAGTGATCTAAAGCAAACAAACAAAAAGGCAAAGGCCACAATTTGTTCCTTTTATTTGGAGAAGTGTGGGGATGTTCAGATTACAACTTTTGTTGCTGTTTCACTGTGAGCCTTATAAAACTCTTAGGACCTGCTTCTACCATGAGAGGCATACCCTCTGCAAAATACTGCCTGCCCTTATTGGCACCAAGGGTAAATCATAGGAGGTACTGAGAAATCACAGAGAAGGCCCTTATTCACCATGTCATCCTGCTGTTAAATCTTTGCTAAAATGTGAGGAGAGACCTCGAGGCTTTGCCTTTTGCCGTTTGGTCTTTTCATAAAAAGTACCAAGTTGTGTGGATGGCAAAATACAAATCCATGAGGACTTGTTTTTTCTGATCCACATGTGAATTTATTTAATAGGGAACTCTGTGAATAATAAAGCAAGAGGTCATGAAAACACAGAGGATACTCATTTTTCATCAATATTGATATGAATATTCTTAGCTGGGAAAAAGTAAACAAGCAAATTATCTGCAAAAACTATATTAATCCCATATCTGCTTACAAAAAAATACTATACGTACACATGACACTAATTTGCAGCTGTAATGGAAAATAAAATCTGAATTTCATTACTTGGTTTTACCTATCTGAAGAAAAATACAACATTGTATTACTGGCTATTCTATTACTTAAGAAATAACAAGCAATACTGGATCTATAGCGAAAGATTTGTGGCACACACTTAGGCACCTTTAAAATAGAAAACCTTGGATAGATAATAAAATGCACTTCTTGACTCTCTGGGTGGGACTGCACTTACAGCCAAAAGACATCCAGATGTTTCACACAGTCTTAAGCATCCACCAGAATCTGGTTGGATTGACATATCCAGGCTCCTTACACCATAATACCTGTTCATTCATAGGAAAACACCATCAAGTTCAGAAATAAGCTTCCTCTGTGTATCAGAGAGCTGACTGCCACTCAAGGTTAGGACCTTCCTTTCCTGAAATCAATCTACAAATACAAATCTGAGATTTGAGGGTACAGATTTCAAGCCAATTAATTATTTAAAATCTAGAAACAATTTTAAAATGCCTGGTAAATACTCACATACTTAAAGAAAGGCATTTGCTTAACCCTTGAGAAATTAAGTTACCGTCTTTCTGGCATGCATACATACAGGTCAAGGACTCAAATCCACATCAGAGGAACACACAGGTGGGTTCACAAAAAAGACCTGAGCCTCACTAACATGAGAAGCCACACAAAATGAGGACTGGACACCCCAAACTATTAGAGATCATTACAGAAAGGTATAACTTCCTAAGCTGGTTGAAACATAATACACAGTAAACTAAGTATCTTGTTCCAATGATGCTTTTGAAGTATAAGCTTACATTTAAAATAATTTCAGTATTGGAACTCAGTAAAATAATGTACTATGCAGAGAATGTTGTTTTTCAGTGTTAACTTTTCCTGTCTTTAAGAAAATACAGTTACCTAATCTCAAACTATTTTAATTCTGCCTTCAAAGACTTAAGGAAAATAAAGATCAGAGTTTGAAGGTATATTTTAGTTTTGTGGTGGGGTTTTGGCGGGGTGTTTTTTATTTTTTTTGGTTGGTTGGTTTTTTTAATTTAGAAAACACCACCTACTGGTATTTCTTTGCTGATTATTTGAAACTAACATGGTGCCTTTTTGTTTACTTCTGCATTTATATATTGGCATCAAAGATACGGCTAAAAAGCTGGCAGTGCTAGAGCTCAGTTTACTGCCAGGGCTTGGATCAGTGAAGAGATTTTCCTGCATGACTTACCAAACCAAAGTCTTTCTGCACTTGCACAGTGCAAAAAAAGTCCCACCAGTGCCCTAAAAAACCTAGATCCCTGCACCTAACAACTTTTCCAAAATATATGCTGCCTCATACTGTTAATCTTCATTTTCAAATATAGGTAAAGGGGAAGATGCAGCATTTTGCATTGTCTACCACAGCATTAGACAGGAGAAAGTCAAGACTTGGGGCTGGGAAACTCTAGAGAATAGAGTTCCCTCCCTCTTGCCTGCTGTTGCCCATTGCCTCTAAGAGCTACTTCTTTAATTGTTTACCTGCTTCCAAACAGCATACATTTGTCTGTATTTCTGGGCTTAATAATTATAATTATAAATCAATGTGCATTAATAAAATAAGTTTATAAGAGCTTACAACTCTCTTACAAAGCGAGTTGGCTTGCTATTTATGACACTATAAAATACTCACATTATATGAACAATCCCAAGAGGCTTCTATTATCTCTTCTCCCAATCATTTTATGATTATCATCCCATAATCATTTCAGAAAGAAACAGGAAAAGTAGATTGTAAACATCTATTCAATTTCTCAGCATTGTAATTTGGAGTTTTCTCTCCCCTGTCCCACTGTGGATATTTAAAAATAATTTAAAAATAGTTCTTCTGAGCACAGGAAGAGACTTTGGTTCAAACATGCACGACAACACACATGTTAAGGGCAGTCATGTAGCCAGCTTTGTATGACCTTAAGTAGAAGGACAGCTTTTACCGAGCAAGAAGCAAACCTTTGGGTGTCCCCCAGATGTCTTGATGGTTGATGCTTCAACATAAGTATGATTAAGAAACCACACATCCTACCAAAATACTGCACTCTAAAACTTGGAATAAATTCCCCTTTTCCTAGCTGCAACATTTCTGAGCAGGGCTTTAGCACTCCATTATAGTGAATGTTTTTTGGCCCAAGGCAAAAAATATTGACAAAGTTCCACCTCCAAGACAGTTATTGTCTCTGTATACTTGATAGCAGCCTTCACAGGTTCACCTGCCAGTATTAAATCCTTGCTTTGGGTGAGAGAAGTAAAAATTTGCTAGCATTCCAAGCTATTTCATTGTAGCAGCAGCTACAGCAGCAAATCAAATTGTTCTTTCAATTAAACCAGTTCAGTGCCTTAGAGAGGAAAGATCTAGACCTGCCTTTCTCCAAAAAAAACTGCAGTTTATGCCAAGTCTGAAGTTTTTACTACAAGTGAGGGGAAAAGGCTCAGATGTTCTTATTCTGGTGGTCAATAAGCCGCGTCACAAAATAAAATGTGTTTGAAACCATTTGTGTATACTGACAGTCTTTTC
This sequence comes from Parus major, assembly GCF_001522545.3. Classification (NCBI taxonomy): domain Eukaryota; kingdom Metazoa; phylum Chordata; class Aves; order Passeriformes; family Paridae; genus Parus; species Parus major. The sequence continues at coordinate 93,204,366 of NC_031769.1, forward strand.
TAGAAGCCATTGACACTCAAGTAGGCCAGATGCTAAGGCTTCCAAGGAGGCCATCACCAGGTTTGAGCCTTCCTTTTGTCTGCAGCATGCACCAGAAGATTTGCTAGAAATTGGCAATATGCTGGGAGGCATCAGGGAGCAGAAGGAAACAATCTATCATGATAATGTCCCATATTTAAGTAGGCCAGAAAGAGCACTTTGTGCAGTACTAAAGCACCTCAGTAGGAAGCTGTTAGACAAGTAAAATCTCAGGGCCTTGTAGCAACGAGGAAAAGAAAGGAAAACTCGTTTGTGAAAAACAAATATCACCATGACTGTCCTGAAGTAAAACACAATACAAATTTAGCTGGTTCTGGCTGAAAAGCAAAACACCTTACTTTTTTTACTTCCCCTTCATAAAGACATCTATGTAAACACACAGCAACTGCCCCACATATGCACAGTGTTTGCACATGGAGTGACAGCAATGATCTACCTTCTTTTGTTTTCCTTTTGAGCTGTTTTGGGTTTTTTTTGACAGAGCTTTCACTCACTGGAAGGATGGGGGAAATAACTAAGATGACATCTACCACCAGAGTATATTACTGTCACTGTATCACAGAGGGGGCTTAAAGAACTATGTGGCAGGGTCCCTTTAAATGAGATGGCCATGGCTACACAAGGATGGAAACCAAATGACCCCTCATGGGTAATCTATCCAGGTTAGAGAGAAGGTCATGGCAGGGGCACCACAGAAAGTCATGCACTCTGCATGGGAAAGCAAAAGAATGTCAGAAACCAGAATTTCACTGGCTTTAATTTCAGAGACGGCAAACTCTTTCCCTGATGCTTTTTAGAACAAAACTTTTAAATATCACAACACCAAGGCAACATCTGAGTTTGAAACAGAATGTCAAATCCTCTACTCTTCATATAAACACTTCATATTGCCATCATAGCAGGAGACGGGAGACAGCTCCAAGTCAATTTACATTGACTCTGCTATAAACCACTTTTTTTGCAGCTGTGCAAAAACGTGGCCTTATATTCAGAATTTAGAGATGCTTCAGCCTACCCAGGATCAGAATTACACTAGGTAAGTTTATGATGTCTGAGATTCTTCAAAAGCGAGACCACCCCTAAACTCTATTTAATGGAAGTTCAGGACACCCAGTAGCTTGCAGAATCTTGAGAGGAGATTCTTCCCCTTTTCTTGTCCCAGATTTGCTCAATAGATAAAATCTCAGTGTATCTCACCTACTTTACCCATATAATACTTCCACTGGAAAACTTCTGTATATTTCTGAAATGGTAAATGTTTCATTTCTCTTCTCTAATTACTATTTCTACCATTTTCCTCTCCTCCACCATTTTCTCCTTTCCTTTACTTGTACACACAAACACACACAGAATCCCCCATGCCAAAGGCAGAGGAGTAAATCCAGCTTCTCTTCACTGATTACGGGCCCGGTTTTAATTTGTGCAATAGTCCTTTTGATAACAATGCCTAGTTAAAACATCCATTAAAAGTCTGTATCAGTCATTTAATGGTGGAAGAATCTAATAGGGTTCCATTGGAACTCCTCCATTAACTTTTAACAGAATTCTTTCTTATAGTCAGTGTTGTAAAACAGGGATATTTCACAAATTTAAGACCAGCCTCATTCTCCATGGGGTGATGGTTAGGTCACTGCTTCCCAGTCTTTTTTGGGTAACTACATCAGTTCACCATTTCAGTCGCAACAATCAGTCTCTTCACAACTTATTAATTGCAGCTTGTAGTCGCTCGTTTTCACTAACTCCAAATCACAAAGGGCCCTGAGAGTCCCAGTTGCACAGTTGGTCATAATGCATATAATAAAAGCATAGCCACAAATTTCTAAAAAAACTCCCAAACCCCCATATTACCAACAATTAAAAACAAAGGACAAGACCCACCATGTTAACTACTGATCTGTCAAACTTTTATTCAGGAATCTAAACTCCCAGCCATGGAGATGAGCTTGCATGTAATTAGACATCTTGGCAGATCTGTCTGAAAACTACATGTTATCTCTAATGGTACATACAGCAGTTACTAGAAGAAAGAACTCCTTCCTGTATAAGCACTGTCTCCTTCCAGACTGAGGTTTATAGGGAAAAAACAGCAAACAGCAAAACTGAGACCACATTCCTGTATTCATCACCCACTCTATGCTGTTAGAAGATATTCATCTTGCCAATTATATTATGCTCTTTTGTAAGTAAATCTCAAAATCTTCTATACAGAAAGGCAACTGCTGCTAACTTAATTTTATAAGTGCAAAAGCCAAGGCACAGAAAAAGAGTTTAGTTCTTTTAATTCCCAGCCCTCAAGAGCAGTGTTGCAGGCACTGGGAATTGGCACTGTTCCTTCAGGACTAGCTTAAAATAAGGGAATATTCTGGTTCTTGGCCAGACTCTGAGTGGTGGAAGTAGGGTTTAACTCTCTAGCATGATGATTTTCTCCAGCTACAGAAGCATGAGGTACAGGTATATGTGGGAAATGAGAAGGAATTTACATGGGAGATTCCAGCCTGAACAAGTGAATCACCGTATTGGAACAGGTCAGGACCCCCAACTCCCACTGTCGGCTTCAAATCCTTCTACTCACAGAAAGCAGGGGTAAATATTGTCAAGATTATCCTCCTGTCACACTTTCAGAATTAAGAATTTCATTAATCACCAAGGAGTTCAAAGATCCTGTAAATCTGATTCTGTTCGCACTTCCACTGGTTTGACACTGATGCAGCCGTGAATCCATTGGCTGAAAATGAGGCACCCCAAATTGCATATGCATAGCTACAAGGAATCAAGTTCATAAATGTTATGATTTTCTCAGGCAAACAGCAGTTTCAGCAAACTTGAGCAAGAGGCCTGAAATCGACATGGCTTGTGGCAGCAGAGCCTCTTCAGAAGAAAATAAGAATGATGAATTTTTTTTTTCCCCATTACACCCTGCACAAGCATAAAAAAAAAGGAAAAAAAAAAATCAAAATGCAATCAAATGTCCCTAAGGTACATGTGGTTATATACAAACACCTTTCTCAAGGAGTAGAATCATTCTGCTTTTGGCCTTGTGCTTCATGATACACTGAACTAAGCAGACTAAGTTTTACTACCACTCTACACAATTTTACTCACAGGTTTGTTTATACATAAATAAACACACACATGCACACACACACACTCTCTCACAAGCTTTTCTCAGGCTAGGTAATATGGCCCAAAAACACAGACAAAAAATGGGAAAAGATGAAGAAAAGTGCTCTCTTTCTGCATCTTTATTATTATTTTTTAAAAAAAGGATTCTTAGAGAATTGTTTGTTTTATCCACTTGCTCATTTGCAAGACTCATAAAGAAACTGAAGTTACTCCTAGGAAAGACTAGTTAAAAGAGGAAAATGGAAGACCAAGTTACAGACTTTTAAAAATAATAAAAAGGGTCTCATGTAAATAGATTATAAAGAAATAATTTTTATGAATATAAAATCACATAAGCTTCACCTAGGCTTTTGAAGAACTTTTTTCAGCTGTTTTGAGAAAGCATAACCACTGGAAAATGAAAACACTATATCTAAATTGAATAGCTGGGGCTGTTTTCTTACATTTGAAATTTGTGACAAGAATATATGACAGGAAAAACTTAAACCTAGACACTGAGTCTGAGGTTACATCAGGACTACACTGTGAATTCTCTCCAATCCATTTTCTGCCACACAGCTACACTTGTAGCACTTGTAGCACTTGTGGCACAGTTACCTTTCCCTTTTGTAGCTTTCCACCCATTACTGCATCCTTGAAACTACACTGTGATCGTACATCTCAGCATCTCACTAAAAAAGTTAGGTGGCAGAAAGAGTTAGGTGCTAGCTAATAAAGAGCTTAGAGAGAAAAGCTGCTTTAGGGAAAATTCAAATAATTTTGTTTTCAAAAGAAAAAAAAAATTTCTTAGATTTCAGGAATACATTTCCATGCAGGCCTTCAAAAAGATTACAGCAGGTTGGAGAGATGGACAGAGAAGAACTGTCTGAAATTCAACAAGAGCAGATAAAGGGTCCTGCACTCGGGGAGGAATAACTACACACACCAGCCCAGACTGGGGACTGACCTGCTGGGAGGCAAGTCTACAGAGAAGGACCTGGAGGTCCTGGTGAACAACAAGATGTCCATGAGCCAGCAATGCCCTTATGCTCAACAAGGCAAATGGTGTTGTGGGTAACATTAGGAAAAGCTTTGCCAGCAGGTCAAGGGAGGTGATCCTGCCCTCTACTCAGCCCTGGTGAGGCCAGATTTGGACTGCTGTGTCCAGTTCTGGGCTCCTCAGTGCAAGAGAGACATGGAGCTTCTGGAGCAGCTCCAGGGGAGAGCAAGAAAGTTAAGCAAGGGACTGGACCATCTCTCTTTACAAGGAAAGCTTCTGAGGGAGCTGGGCCTGTTCAGCCTCAAGAAGATACAGCTGAGAGACCTTATCAATACCTATAAGATATTGAAGATACTGAAGAGAGGATGTCAGGAGGATGGAGACAGGCTCTTCTTGGTGGTACCAAGCAATAAAGCAACAGGTAACGGGCAGACTCCGATGCAGAGAAAGTTCCTCCTGAATACAAGGAAGAACTTCGCTACCCTGCAGGTGACCCTGAACTGGAACAGATTTCCCAGAGATGTTGTGGAATCTTCCCCCAGTGGAGATATTCAAGAACCATATGGACACAATCCTGTGGCATGTGCACTGCTTGAGCAGTGAGGTTGGACCAAATGACCCACTATGCTCTCTTCCAACCTGACTCATCCTGTGATTCTGTAATTTATCCTCAGTGATGTAGCTTGCTAGGCAAAGATGAAGGCTGATAGGATGAACAGCTGGTGCAAGAGATATCTAAACTAATGTTTGCATGGCAGGCAAAGAGACCATTGACTAACTACAGAATGGCACATTTCTAAAGAAAATGCATCACTTCAAAACATTTCACTGTACACCTGTAAAGCAGCCACTCGCACAAAGCACTTCCAAGGAACTGCATTTAGTTGCTGAAAAGAGGGCTAGCTAAAGTTCTGCTCATTTCTAAGAAAAACCCTAGCTGCACCTGGTGTAGACTGTCAGTGAAAGCAGATTCACACTATGAAGCTGAGACTGTGCAGATGTTGAAGGACACATTTAATGCAGGTAGCTGGGTGTGCAGCTGTAGTGCAAGCTGCTGCAGGTTGAGCTCCGGGTGATGAAAGTCCCTGACAAGAGGAAGTGAAATGCCAAACCTCTGCATAACCATGGGCACAAGGATTTGTCGCCCAGCTAGGTCAATGGAACTCAGAGACACAGCAGGGGCTGAGCACCCCCGACTTTGCACGCTTACACTGTAAAGGTATAAAAGCCCCTGGTTTTCTTTGTCCAGGGCCACTTCCCAGAGGCACCCAGCTCAAGCTGTTATTTTGCTGTTTAGTTAGTGTAACGTGATTGAATTCTTTGAAGGATTTGGACATCTGAGACTCTGTTATGGGAAATCCAGGCTTGAGCCAGTAGAGAAATGTGGTCTGACTCTGTGAGTGTGGAGTGTGTAGCTGCAAAGGGGCTTCAGTCCCATCTCAGGTGATGAGTGCAAATGCTAGAGTGGCTCCCGGATAGTCAGAATGGAACAAAGAAGCAGCTGAGGAATGCTGATGTGTTCTCACATGATGGAAGAGGTAATCCCCACAGCTGTGGGAGTGGTGGCCTTCAGCAGAAGGGCAGCAGCAGAACAGTGATGGTAGCAACAAATTTTCACATTTATGTTTTCTGTATTTCCGGTCTCTGCAAAAGTATCACAGCATTGACACTGCTGTAGACTCAGAGGTCTTTAGCAAAATGCTTATAGAATGTCATAGGAAGATGGATATTGGCAGGGTGGCATTGTGCTGAGGAAGAGGAATACAGAGACTGTATGTTTTGCTGAATTTTCTCTGAAACTACTACACATAGTGTTCTCCAGTCTAGGAACCCTCTCTAAGAGGAATCAAAAGGCTATATTAAATTCTTTTATAAAGTGAAAAACATTGCAGGGAAGCTCCTGGTTCAGTCCTTTTTCTACATACTGTTTTCTTTCTGTGTGTTCTTTCCATATAGAAAATAGAGTGCAAAGGCACAAACCTTGTAAGATGTATCTGATCTAAGCAAAAGTTTACTCAGAAGTACAGCATCTGAGGGAGTGCTTTCCACATGTAAACAGAACAGTTAATCTGAGGAACTGGGCCGTTCATCTGCGGAAGTGAACTGGACTTCATCGGGACCTACTAGAATTTAGGAACCTCTTAAAAGCAGATGCTGCTGACTACTTAAAGAAAAAAAAGGAAAAAATATTAATGTTAAAAATTTAGCTGTGTCCCAGGTACATAATGGATTAGATTACATGTTTATTTGATCATTTTATGATCAAATAATGAAGCTTTTTATTCAATCTATGGATCTAATGGAGAAAATTAAAAGTTCAAATTAAGAAATACTCTTTAAGTATAATGTCACTTAAAAAATACAACATAAAATATATGCTACATACTTCCTGTAAAAGAATACCTGCAAGTACTAACCTGTACAAGAGAAGATGGTTAAAAGCAGCTCATCATGGGCTCTCAGTGGAAATACAAGTTAGCTGGAAGTTGCCAAGTCTTGAGGGATATGTGTGATTTTGTAAAGGACAGAGAACAGAAGAATGCATCATGGACTGTGAACTATACTGCTAGCCTTACAGACGAGACTTCACCTTTATGATGTCTCTCCTTACCTTTTGCTCCTTCATCATGATTGTCTTCTTTGGACGTGGAGTCTCTGCTCAGTGTTTCTAAACAGCCTCTAACTGAACAGGCTCTGATCTTCACTCAGAGTCTTTAGAAAAAAAAATGCTTGTTTCTCTAACCAAAAGTCACAAATGCAATTTTACAGATATATATAAATATAATTTATACACAAAGCTGAAGACTGTTTAGAAATACAGAATTCAAATGCTTATGTAATGTCCTACCTTTAATTCAAATAAACCAGGCAAAACCATCTGAGTGTATATGATTCTCCATTTGTCTTGAATACAAAGCCACTCCCACTACATTACTCAATCACATTCTTAACACTTGAGCATTAACTTTATTCTAAGATTCCATTTCAGTACAAACAAATGCAGTAGACACCAGCAGGACTGCCAGATGTATGTGAGCATGGGGCTAGAGGGCTAATTTTGGAAATTTGTTTGAGGGTTGTTTGGGGTTTTTTTTGGTTTTTTTTAATCTTCCAAGGAATGCATCAGTAAAGCATACCCACCAGCTCTGGAGAGCACTAAAATTCAGAACAGAGGCATGACTCTGCAGGTTGATAAAAAAATTCTTCATGTTGCACAAGATATAACCGCTCCATAAATATAGAGGCCAAGGAGTCAAAAAAAAAAAAAAAAAAAAAAAAAAA